>NC_057809.1:60491823-60791823 GCF_018294505.1 Triticum aestivum | reverse complement strand
TTGGGTGACAGTTAGTAATGATGAAGAGCTAGCTACCATGTTTGTTAGGCATAAAGAGAAAGATAATTTTCATGTGAGGCTGCAAGTTGATGTGCTTGAGCAGACATTTGGACCTAGGATGGCGGGTGCAACATCTCGGGGAGAACCAAGTCATCGTAATGGCATCTCTAGCCAGAACAGTTCAGTTGGTGCACGGCGACGTGGTGGCTCGACAAGTGTGGGCAACAACAGTAGGGTCCCCCTTGAAGTGGAGCCTGATGGCTACAATTCTGGGGTTGATGAAGAGAAGCTATATTCTGATGTTATTCGGAATTTACGACGGGCACCTCGAATTGAAAACCAAGATGAGGCTCACAATGCAGTCTGTGTGGATGATGACGCGATGGGTGAGGACGAAGACCTTGCAGTTGTTGAATGGGACCCTTTGAACCCTCATATGGAAGAAGGTACAGTTTTTGCTTCCATGAATGAGTGTAGCAATGCACTTGTGACATACTGCATCAAGGTGGAACGTACTTTCAAAGTTGACAAGAGCGATCAAGTACGTTACAGAGTGCACTGTCCGACTGAAGGTTGTCCATGGAGGCTGCCTGCATCTAAAATGCGGAATAGCACTAATGTTCAGGTCAAAGTGAACTCTTTTAAGCACACATGACAGGAATCAACCCTTAGGAAGGATACAATCAGTAGAGCCAAGTCAAGATGTGTGACGCCCGGATAGTTACGCTACAGTAATCCTTCGCTAATGATGCCACGTCACCTTGATTACTGTTGATTAATCTCGCGTTAGTTCGAAACCGATTCAAATTCAAGTTCAAATTGAGGCAAACAATAAAAGTTTTCAAATATTAAAAACTAAATGTTTGGGTGGAGGCGAATAATGCATAGGTAATTATGGTGGAGAAACCACATTTTTATAAAATATTTAATTAATCTAAAATGAATAAAACAGTAGCAAAACCGATATTTAAATGCTTTTATAAATAAATAAAATACTAAACTAAATTGTTTTGGGATAAAACTTTTTGTGGCAGTGGTTTCATGGTATTACTAATTTAGGGATCATTTTAATATTAAGTAAAAAAGTAAACTTAAAAGAAAGTAAAATAAAAACAAAAGGAAAATAAATATAAGAAAGAAAATACAAAAGGAGAAAACAAGAAAAAAAGGAAAAGAAAAGCAAGCACCCCCCGGGCCAGCCGACCCAACTGGCCGGTCCATTCGGCCACCGGCCGAGCTGGGCAAGGGCCCAGCCGGCCACTCCCTCCCCTTATTCCCCCACCCCGCAAACCCTAACCCGCTCCCCGACCCCCACTCGCCCCACCCCGCGCCCCCCTCCTCTCTCCCGATCTGGATCGGGATCCAGGGGAGGCCACCGCCGCCTGGAACCCCCGACTCCACCGCCCGACGCTCGCCACGCCAATCACCGCCCGCGCCACCTCGCCGGCCGCCTCGACCGCACCTTCCTTGCCGCACGCCTGGCGCCGCACGCCTGGAGCCGCCCGAAGCTCCGCGGATCTCGCCGGAACGCTCCCCCGCCGAACTGCCACCCGCTCCGCCGGATCTCCCTCGTCGGCCCTCCCCGACCTCCATCACGCCCACTGCCCCGTTCCCTGCAGGCACCTGGTGAGGCCCCGGCCCCCTCTCTCTCCCTCGCCTCGACGTGCGTCCCGTGCACGCACTCACGTGGCCCCATGCTTCGCGGTCACCGCCCCGACCTCACCCCCGTTCGCCACCGCCCGCGGTCACCGCGCCCCGGCCCGCGCTCGCCGTGGCCACCAGCCTCCCCTGCCTTGGCGACCTGCCGAGTTCACCGCGCCCGCCATCACCTCTCGCGTGTGCCCACGCTGGAGCCCCTGGCCTCGGCTCCGACCGCGCTCCCACTCGCCCTGGCCTCGCCCGCAGCCCCCTTCCGTGCTGCTCCCGCGCCCGCAGCCGGCCATGGCCTCGCCCCGATGTGCCTTGCCGGGCGGGCTGGTGCCCGTCGCCCAGCGACCGGTCGGGTGCGCCCAGCGCCAGCGCCCATTCGGGTGGCGCCTGCACCCAGTACCCGGCGCCCGCTAAGGCCCCCGGGGCCAATGACAAGTGGGCCCCTGCCCAGAACGTTTTAATAATAATAATAATAATAATAATAATAATAAATTAATTAATTAATTAACTAAATTAATTAAGTTAATTAATCCTACTTAATTAGTCTAAATTGACCTGTTAGTCTAACTAAGCAATAATTAGTTAACCTAACCCTAATTAACTAAACAGTGTATGACACGTGGGTCCCACTGGGCCCACATGTCAGGTTGACCAACTCAACTCTGTTGACTACTGATGTCAGCATGACATCATGCTGATGTCATTAATCTGTTTTCCGAATTAATTAAATAATTAACTAAATTATAGAAATTAATAAAATCTTTAGAAAATCATATCTTTTAATTCGTAACTCGGATTAAAATATTTTTAACATGAAAGTTGCTCAGAACGACGAGACGAATCCGGATACGCAGTCCGTTCGTCCGCCACACCCCCCTAACCTATCGAACTCGCAACTTTCCCCCTCTGGCTCCTCTGCCCGAAAACGCGAAACACCGGGAATACTTTCCTGGATGTTTTCCCCCCTTAACCGGTACCACCTCATACCACGCTAGGGCACGCCTAGCATCGTTACTTGTCTTGTCATGCATCGATATGCATTTGTTTACATGATATTCATTGTTTCTTCCCCCTCTTCTCTCCGGTAGACTACGAGACCGACGCTGCTGCTGCCCAGTTCGACTACGGAGTTGACGACCCCTCTCTCTTGCCAGAGCAACCAGGCAAGCCCCCCCCCCCTTGATCACCAGATATTGCCTATTCTACTCTATACTACTTGCATTAGAGTAGTGTAGCATGTTACTGCTTTCTGTTATACCTATCCTGATGCATAGCCTGTCCTTGATACTACTGTTGTTACCTTTACCTGCAATCCTATATGCTTAGTATAGGATGCTAGTATATTCATCTGTGGCCCTACATTCTTGTCCGTCAGCCGTGCTATACTATCGGGCCATGATCACTCGGGAGGTGATCACGGGTATATACTATATACTTTATACATGATACATGTGGAGACTAAAGTCGGGTCGGCTGGTGGAGCACCCGCGAGTGGATCTTTGTGGCGGAGCGACAGGGCAGGTTGAGACCGCCTAGGAGAGAGGTGGGCCTGGCCCTGTTCGGCGTTCGCGGATACTTAACACGCTTAACGAGATCTTGGTATTTGATCTGAGTTGGCTACGAGCCTATACGCACTAACCAACTATGTGGGAAAGATATGGGCACTCGGCGTCGTGGTATCAGCCGAAGCACTTCGTGACGCCAGCGACTGAGTGGCGCGCGCCGGATTGGAACGTAAGCCTGCTCTTGTATTAAGGGGGCTAGTTCTGCTTTCGGCCGCGTACGCAACGTGCAGGTGTGCTATGAGCGATGGGCCCAGACCCCTGTGCGCTTAGGTTTAGACCGGCGTGCTGGCCTCTCTGTTGAGCCTAGGTGGGGCTCCGACGTGTTGATCTTTCGCGGCCGGGCATGACCCGGGAAAGTGTGTCCGGCCAAATGGGATCAAGCGTGTTGGGTTATGTGGTGCACCCCTGCAGGGAAGTTAATCTATTCGAATAGCTGTGATCTTCGGTAACAGGACGACTTGGAGTTGTACCTTGACCTTATGACAACTAGAACCGGATACTTAATAAAACACACCCTTCTAAGTGCCAGATACAACCGGTGGTCGCTCTCCCTCAAGGATATGAGGAGGGGATCGCCGGTAGGATTATTGCTATGTGATGTTACTTGGAGGACTTCATCCTACTCTTTTCTACCTGTTGCAAGACAGAGGTGACCAGAAGCGTAGTCTTCGATAAGACTAGCTATCCCCCTCTTATTCTGGCATTCTGCAGTTCAGTCCACTGATATGGCCCTTTACACATATATCCATGCATATGTAGTGTAGTTCCTTGCTTGCGAGTACTTTGGATGAGTACTCACGGTTGCTTTCTCCCCCGTTTTCCCCCTTTCCTTTCTTTCTGGTTGTCGCAACCAGATGCTGGAGTCCAGGAGCCAGACGCCACCGTTGATGACGACTACTACCCCGAAGGTGCCTACTACTACGTGCAGCCCGCTGACGACGACCAGGAGTAGTTAGGAGGATCCCAAGCAGGAGGCCTGCGCCTCTTTCGATCTGTATCCCAGTTTGTGCTAGCCTTCTTAAGGCAAACTTGTTTAACTTATGTCTGTACTCAGATATTGTTGCTTCCGCTGACTCGTCTATGATCGAGCACTTGTATTCGAGCCCTCGAGGCCCCTGGCTTGTATTATGATGCTTGTATGACTTATTTATGTTTTTAGAGTTGTGTTGTGATATCTTCCCGTGAGTCCCTGATCTTGATTGTACACCTTTGCGTGCATGATTAGTGTACGATTGAATCGAGGGCGTCACAAGTTGGTATCAGAGCCGACTGCCTGTAGGAATCCCCCATCCACACTCCTTGGCCGAAGTCGAGTCTAGACATTGCAAAACTTTTACTAACTTGGCTGTGTGCCTTACGGGCCCACGTTGCCATCGGGTGGTACTAGTATCTTTTACTCCTCGACCTTTACTTTGGGACTCTGATCTCTCTTCTATTCGGGTTAAATGGATTTTGCTAATTCTAACATTAGGATCTCGTTATCACTTTCACCCGGAGAGCCCCTTATTACTGATGATCGTCTGCTGCACGTGAAGACCCTGAAGATACTCTCCGCTGTAACCCGAGAATTTGTGTCCGTTGCTTTTGCAATTCCCTACCACCAAAATATCCCTATGGATAAATACATACAACTGTCGTTCTTACTTTTGTTCCCAATTGATCTTGTCATTGGAAGATACCCTAAAATTCTCTCTATTGATCCGAGAATACTTTGTGCCTACTGCCTTGCAGTTCCTTTCCACCTGAATACCTCCATGGATAATTTCTCGCCCTTATCGAGTATCCACTCATCCCCAGTTGTTCATGTGTTTCACAATGGTCTTTGAAATACTATTCGATCCTCCAAAATTCCTCAGTAGCTTATTGCTCTGCAATACTTGTCTTCTTGCATTATGGATGTTTTCCATATGTCTGACAATATTCGTTAGTATCCTTAGACACCGTCATTTTGATCCTATTGATTCAACATGTGTGCGAATGCACACAATCAACAATCGACCCTTCTAAATTATCTTTCCGACTCGGACGTCATTCTGAACATGAGCTGGTTCTGGACCAAACTATTTGTCGTCAATTGTGCCTCTGGTCTATCCAACTTGTCCATCCTTGATTAGAGTGTCTGCTTCTGATCCCTTGTTTTGGAAATCATAATTCCTTTGTTATCTAAGCATCGGATTATTCAGATGTTCTATAATCTGATGCTCGTGCAACCTTTCTTCCTCTGATTGAGTATAGATACTCACATCAGCTCCGTTGTGGATCGCCTGATCCATTGTTGGATTTCATCCGACATCGTCCTTCATATTCAATAACCTTGTGAGACTTTCCACGGGTGTATTGCCTTTGGTAAATTGTATCCTCTGCTTAGCCAACCATGCTCTTCTTTCGAGCTTGTGTATTTACTTTTGAAACTTGTGGTATATGTTCTACGATGCCCCGATGGGTTGAACCTATGCCTTCCTTAATATGTGTGAACTCGGAAGTTTTCACGAGACATACTCTTCTGGTATTTTGCCAGATAAAATCTCAACACTACAGCTTCATCGAACGTGAGAAGTGAATGAAAGATTATACATTAAAGAAGTGAGAGTCGACCTTGAACCTTGTGTTCATGCCCATGGACACGATGTAGATCTTATCATTAAAAGCTTCTCTTTAATTAATTATTCCCTTGGTATAAGTTCAACTTATATCTGGGATCTGGCCTTTTGCAATCTTGGTTCCGACCATATGTTCTTCCTTGATCCCATTTCTTGGGCAAGTTTAAGCACTTGTCCTCTGCAAAGCAGTACCCCAGTCCAACCTCTACGTTGGTCTGTCGTCGAGTATTACCCCTGGTATCTCGAGGATATCATGCCATTGCACTACATTACCCTGTCCTTTGATGGAGTACTACCTTTACCCTGTCTTTGTCACTTCATGCTTCTGGGTTGTTTGTTAACTGAGAAAACCGATAAGTGAATCGATTCAGCACTCTGATTCAATAACTCTAAGTAATTTTCGTTGCTTACGAGTTTAATAATCCTTTAAGTCATTCCTAGCCTGATTAGCTATATCATCATCATACTAATTTTTTTTAACTGTGCTACCTGGTCTTTATTCCTGGAGCACAACTTTCAATGATGAACTAAGCTTGCGTCGATTTTCGTCGTCATATCATTTCTTCTTGAACAACAAACTTGATTTCGAGTTGGTGTCCTAACCGGGGTTCCAATAACCTTTCGCTTCATCATTCGTTTGACTTGATGTGATCGCGGATCGATTACATCTTCAGGTAATCTCTCGACAAATGTGTCGTGATCATTATCAACTTTCTGAGCTATTCCAGAATAACAATCAAATTCATGATAAGAATTACCATCCTTGCCCCTCGATGAATTGTGTGTCATCGACTACTTCCTTGCCTTCTTTCCAACACAAACTTGTTTGTGTTGTGGCTATACCTTGAGTTCCTTGTTAACTGACTTATGTTATGTTCTACCTTGAAGTATTACCATCTGCTATGTCAAGAATGTCGTGAGAAATTCACCACCTCTTAAGAATTCTTGGTATGGTGATACTTCTCACCCTCACCATTCTTTCTTGGTCCTCGTGTTCATTCCAACCGGTGTACCAACAAGTGAATGGTGCTATTTGAATTCTGCCCTTCTAGCAACCCTATTGCTTTGAAGTTAATGGTCGGCCGTTCGTTCTTGGACTATTGATTATTGAATCACCATTCTGACATTGGTCATGCAAACCCGACCCATATTTCGGGCGCACCTTTCAACCAATGTTTAATTGTGTTTGTTTTCCTCGAGCATACCTCATTATATCATTTGATATGACAAATGTTATCCCCATGTTCACATAATTGTGGAAATCCATCTTGTTGGAAGTCTCGATGAAGTGTCGCTGAGACCGTCAGCCACCTCCCCATCCTCTCCTTGGTTTAATGATGAACTCTTGTTTTGGACTCGCTCCCATAGTTCATTTCTTGAGAATCTTACATTGTCATCTCATCAATTTGTGTTGCACCTTTTCTTCTCTGGCATCCTAAGTCAGAGGTATCCTGACACCAATCGGATCTGAACCTCGGTCAGATATGATGGTTGGGGCATATTTCCAAGAGTTATAACATTGGTCTATGTATGACCTGGTAAGGTGATGACATGCCTAGCACCCCCGGCCGGAGGACCTATTATTATAGTTTCCTTTCTGGCAAGGTTAACCATTCTTCCATGAGGAAATTGTAAGACTTACTCTATAAGTTATTCCTGATGGATCCTTTGTGTTCCCAAAGTCTGACCTTTGCTCGAAGACCATGTCGATGCTATCTCGAAGCATGTTTGTGGTACTCTGATTTTCAACAAGTACATTGAAGCCCAATGCTAAATATTTCCTGCCCAATTATCCAAACACCGCTGTATGGGTAATGTCATGAAAAATTCTCTCCCCTACCTAAAGAGTTTTCTACATTATATCCTGACATGGATATCATGCTCTGCTTGTCCTTGGGGAGGATATACCCTTGAAATATGTGTTTAAACATATTTTCCTTTCCATTGTTCTGTTTAATCTGATGATCATATTTTCCTTCCATTGTTGATTTAACCTTTCTTGTGATCTATATGATCTGAGCAGTAATATTCTCCTGCTTATGTAAACACCTCGGTGTACAACTCTGCCAGTGAGACCCTGTTACTTTTGTTGGTGACATTTCGGTAACCACCGATGGACGAGAACTTTGCCTACTGGTCCGCCTTGTCCAACGAGCAGGAAAATGGTTCTCTTCGTCCCTCGTCCTTGGTACTGATGTTGTTGCCGACATAACTGATAGGCTATCCTCTGACATACCTTGCTTGCATGATCACGCAAGACTTCTTCGCCCTTCCTACTTTTAACCCACATGGTGGGCCCATAACCCACAGTTCCACAGGATCGAAACCTGACTCTCCTGTACACCCCCTGTTCCCAAAGTTATTCCTCCCGCGTGGACTCGTATGTAATTCATGAGCCACCTTCCAATGAGATCGTCAATTCTGGCATCGGACACAATAGTTATTCCGTTGCTTGAAACCCCTTTTCACCTTCTGCCTAGGCAATGAACGATTGCCTAGCTGCTTGAAACTTCTTATTGTACCTTCCAACTTTACTCTCGATGTGTTTTATTTTGTTCAACTTAAGAGGTACTCATATGCTCATTCATGGGTTAATCCCAGATTATTACCCTTATAGCATTCTGTCGTTGCTGATCTGCCCCGTTACCTATTCTTAAATACGATGAAGATCCCGAAGAAAGGATGCCGACTTCATCATGATGACCTGAAGCAGAGGAATGAAGACATCAGTGTAATGGATTGATCTCTTCAAGAAGAGCAACCAAAGACGAGAAGATTCGTTAGGATTTCGTAACCAGACCTTTCCCCCTAGTCCCCCTCTTAAATCTCGGGACGAGATTTCTTGTAGTGGAGGAGAATTGTGACGCCCGGATAGTTACGCTACAGTAATCCTTCGCTAATGATGCCACGTCACCTTGATTACTCTTGATTAATCTCACGTTAGTTCGAAACCGATTCAAATTCAAGTTCAAATTGAGGCAAACAATAAAAGTTTTCAAATATTAAAAACTAAATGTTTGGGTGGAGGCGAATAATGCATAGGTAATTATGGTGGAGAAACCACACTTTTATAAAATGTTTAATTAATCTAAAATGAATAAAACAGTAGCAAAACCGATATTTAAATGCTTTTATAAATAAATAAAATACTAAACTAAATTGTTTTGGGATAAAACTTTTTGTGGCAGTGGTTTCATGGTATTACTAATTTAGGGATCATTTTAATATTAAGTAAAAAAGTAAACTTAAAAGAAAGTAAAATAAAAACAAAAGGAAAATAAATAAAAGAAAGAAAATACAAAAGGAGAAAACAAGAAAAAAAAAGGAAAAGAAAAGCAAGCACCCCCCCCCCCCCCCGGGCCAGCCGACCCAACTGGTCGGTCCATTCGGCCACCGGCCCAGCTGGGCAAGGGCCCAGCCGGCCACTCCCTCCCCTTATTCCCCCACCCCGCAAACCCTAACCCGCTCCCCGACCCCCACTCGCCCCACCCCGCGCCCCCTTCCTCTCTCCCGATCTGGATCGGGATCCAGGGGAGGCCACCGCCGCCTGGAACCCCCGACTCCACCGCCCGACGCTCGCCACGCCAATCGCCGCCCGCGCCACCTCGCTGGCCGCCTCGGCCGCACCTCCCTTGCCGCACGCCTGGCGCCGCCCGAAGCTCCGCGGATCTCGCCGGAACGCTCCCCCGCCAAACTGCCACCCGCTCCGCCGGATCTCCCTCGTCGGCCCTCCCCGACCTCCATCACGCCCACTGCCCCGTTCCCTGCAGGCACCTGGTGAGGCCCCGGCCCCCTCTCTCTCCCTCGCCTCGACGTGCGTCCCGTGCACGCACTCACGTGGCCCCGTGCTTCGCGGTCACCGCCCCGACCTCACCCCCATTGGCCACCGCCCGCCCGCGCTCGCCCCGGCCCGCGCTCGCCGTGGCCACCAGCCTCCCCTGCCTTGGTGACCTACCGAGTTCGCCGCGCCCGCCATCACCTCCCGCGCGTGCCCACGCTGGAGCCCCTGGCCTCGGCTCCGACCGTGCTCCCACTCGCCTTGGCCTCGCCCGCAGCCCCCTTCCGTGTTGCTCCCGCGCCCGCAGCCGGCCATGGCCTCGCCCCGATGTGCCATGCCGGGCGGGCTGGTGCCCGTCGCCCAGCGACCGCTCGGGTGCGCCCAGCGCCAGCGCCCATTCGGGTGGCGCCTGCACCCAGTACCCGGCGCCCGCTATGACCCTCGGGGCCAATGACAAGTGGGCCCCTGCCCAGAACGTTTTAATAATAATAATAATAATAATAATAATAATAATTAAATTAATTAATTAACTAACTAAATTAATTAAGTTAATTAATCCTACTTAATTAGTCTAAATTGACCTGTTAGTCTAACTAAGCAGTAATTAGTTAACCTAACCCTAATTAACTAAACAGTGTATGACAGGTGGGTCCCACTAGGCCCACATGTCAGGTTGACCAAGTCAACTCTGTTGACTGCTGATGTGAACATGACATCATGCTGATGTCATTAATCTGTTTTCCGAATTAATTAAATAATTAACTAAATTCTAGAAATTAATAAAATCTTTAGAAAATCATATCTTTTAATCCGTAACTCGGATTAAAATATTTTCAACATGAAAGTTGCTCAGAATGATGAGACGAATCCGGATACACAGTCCGTTCGTCCGCCACACCGCCCTAACCTATCGAACTCGCAACTTTCCCCCTCCGGCTCCTCTGCCTGAAAACGCGAAACACCGGGAATACTTTCCCGGATGTTTTCCCCCCTTAACCGGTACCACCTCATACCACGCTAGGGCATGCCTAGCATCGTTACTTGTCTTGTCATGCATCGATATGCATCTGTTTACATGGTATTCATTGTTTCTTCCCCCTCTTCTCTCCGGTAGACTACGAGACCGACGCTGCTGCTGCCCAGTTCGACTACGGAGTTGACGACCCCTCTCTCTTGCCAGAGCAACCAGGCAAGCCCCCCCCTTGATCACCAGATATCGCCTATTCTACTCTATACTGCTTGCATTAGAGTAGTGTAGCATGTTACTGCTTTCTGTTATACCTATCCTGATGCATAGCCTGTCCTTGATACTACTGTTGTTACCTTTACCTGCAATCCTATATGCTTAGTATAGGATGCTAGTATATTCATCTGTGGCCCTACATTCTTGTCCGTCAGCCGTGCTATACTATCGGGCCGTGATCACTCGGGAGGTGATCACGGGTATATACTATATACTTTATACATGATCCATGTGGAGACTAAAGTCGGGTCGGCTGGTGGATCACCCGCGAGTGGATCTTTGTGGCGGAGCGACAGGGCAGGTTGAGACCGCCTAGGAGAGAGGTGGGCCTGGCCCTGTTCAGCGTTCGTAGATACTTAACACGCTTAACGAGATCTTGGTATTTGATCTGAGTTGGCTACGAGCCTATACGCACTAACCAACTACGTGGGAAAGATATGGGCACTCGGCGTCGTGGTATCAGCCGAAGCACTTCGTGACGCCAGCGACTGAGTGGCGCGCGCCGGATTGGAACGTAAGCCTGCTCTTGTATTAAGGGGGCTAGTTCTGCTTTCGGCCGCGTACGCAACGTGCAGGTGTGCTATGGGCGATGGGCCCAGACCCCTGTGCGCTTAGGTTTAGACCGGCGTGCTGGCCTCTCTGTTGAGCCTAGGTGGGGCTGCGACGTGTTGATCTTTCGCGGCCGGGCATGACCCGGGAAAGTGTGTCCGGCCAAATGGGATCAAGCGTGTTGGGTTATGTGGTGCACCCCTGCAGGGAAGTTAATCTATTCGAATAGCCGTGATCTTCGGTAACAGGACGACTTGGAGTTGTACCTTGACCTTATGACAACTAGAACCGGATACTTAATAAAACACACCCTTCTAAGTGCCAGATACAACCGATGGTCGCTCTCCCTCAGGGATGTGAGGAGGGGATCGCCGGGTAGGATTATTGCTATGTGATGTTACTTGGAGGACTTCATCCTACTCTCTTCTACTTGTTGCAAGACGGAGGTGACCAGAAGTGTAGTCTTCGATAAGACTAGCTATCCCCCTCTTATTCTGGCATTCTGCAGTTCAGTCCACTGATATGGCCCTTTACACATATATCCATGCATATGTAGTGTAGTTCCTTGCTTGCGAGTACTTTGGATGAGTACTCACGGTTGCTTTCTCCCCCGTTTTCCCCCTTTCCTTTCTTTCTGGTTGTCGCAACTAGATGCTGGAGTCCAGGAGCCAGACGCCACCGTCGATGACGACTACTACCTCGGAGGTGCCTACTACTACGTGCAGCCCGCTGACGACGACCAGGAGTAGTTAGGAGGATCCCAGGCAGGAGGCCTGCGCCTCTTTCGATCTGTATCCCAGTTTGTGCTAGCCTTCTTAAGGCAAACTTGTTTAACTTATGTCTGTACTCAGATATTGTTGCTTCCGCTGACTCGTCTATGATCGAGCACTTGTATTCGAGCCCTCGAGGCCCCTGGCTTGTATTATGATGCTTGTATGACTTATTTATGTTTTTAGAGTTGTGTTGTGATATCTTCCCATGAGTCCCTGATCTTGATCGTACACCTTTGCGTGCATGATTAGTGTACGATTGAATCGGGGGCGTCACAAGTTGGGTGGCAGAAGAAGTAAAGAAGTGAGTGAAAGAAAACCAGCAAGTGGGTCCAACGGAATTGCAGAAGAACATCAAAGATAAGTTCAAGATAGATTTACCATACATGAGGTTGTTCAATGGTAAACAACATGCTATGGATTCTATTTATGGTAACTGGCAGGAAAGTTTTCAATTGTTGTATTCATTCAAAGGTGAAGTGGAGAGGACAAGCCGAGGTAGTATTGTAGATATTGATCACCACATCATGGAGTACACATTCAGGGGAGTGACAAAGACCAAGGAATGCTTTAGGAGGGTTTTTGTCTGCTTTGAGGCTTGTCGCCGGGGTTTTTTGGCAGGCTGCAGGCCTTATTTGGCTATTGATGCCACTTTTCTCACAGGGAGGTTTAAAGGACAGTTAGTAGCAGCTTGTGCAGCTGATGCACATAGTTTTGTATTTCCAGTTGCCTATGGTGTGCTGGAGACAGAGTCTGAGGAGAGCTGGACTTGGTTTTTGCATAATCTCCACCGGGCTATTGCACATCCCAATGGGTTGGTCATTCATACAGATGCCTGCAAAGGTTTAGAAGTGGCCGTGGACAATGTGTTCCCTGGAGTACAACATAGGGAATGCATGCGTCACCTTGCTGCAAATTTCATGAAGAAATTCAAAGGAAAGGTGTACACCAATAATTTATGGCCAGCATCTTTGACATGCAGTGTGAAGAAGCACAACTACCACTTGAGGCAGTTATACATGAATCCCAAAGTGAAAGAATACTTGGAAACACACCACTCCAAGTTATGGGCCAGAAGCCAATTCAGTGAAGTGAGCAAAGTTGACTATGTGCACAATAATCTAGCAGAGTCTTTCAACTCAACGATCCAGAAACTAAAGGGTCATTATGTGGTGGATTTGCTTGACAGGATAAGGATAGAATACATGCAGAAATTTCATTATCGTGCAGGAATAGCCAAGGCAAAATTCATGGGCCACATTATCATCCCTGCCGTGATGAATGAACTGAAGCAGAAGACAACAGGCTTGGAAATGAACATGACTCTTTGCTCGGGTATCACAGCAGAGATATCATATTTGGATAAAGAGAAGAGGGAATGGAGATATCCAGTGGATTTAGAGGCTAGAACTTGCAGTTGTAGGCAATGGCAGATAATTGGGTTGCCATGCATTCATGCCTTGTTTTTCATCACTTCTCTCCCAGGTCCAGCAGGGAACATACAACAGTATGTGCATGATTACTACTCGGTTGCAAGGTTCAAAGCCACATATGCTTATGCCTTGCCTGCTATGGAGGGAAAACAACAATGGGACATGGTGGACCCTGGATTCTGTTGGGGAACGTAGTAATTTTTAAAAATTTCCCACGCACACGCAAGATCATGGTGATGTATAGCAACAAGAGGGGAGAGTGTGATCTACGTACCCTCGTAGACCGACAGCGGAAGCGTTATGACAACGCAGTTGATGTAGTCGTACGTCTTCACGACCCGACCGATCAAGCACCGAAACTACGGCACCTCCAAGTTTAGCACACGTTCAGCTCGATGACGATCCCCGGACTCCGATCCAGCAAAGTGTCGGGGAAGAGTTCCGTCAGCATGACGGCGTGGTGACGATCTTGATGTTCTACCGTCGCAGGGCTTCGCCTAAGCACCACTACAATATTATCGAGGAGTATGGTGGAAGGGGGCACCGCACACGGCTAAGAAAACGATCACGTGGATCAATTTGTGTGTCTATGGGGTGCTCCTTGCCCCCGTATATAAAGGAGTGGAGGAGGGGAGGGCCGACCCTCTCTATGGCGCGCCCTAGGGAGTCCTACTCCCACCGGGAGTAGGATTCCCCCTTTCCTAGTCCAACTAGGAGTCCTTCCATGTAGTAGGAGTAGGAGACAAGGAAGGGAAAGAGGGAAGAGAAGGAAGGAGGGGGCGCCGCCCCTCCCCCTAGTCCAATTCGGACTAGTCAATGGGGGGCACGTGGCCTGCCTCTCCCTCTCCCCTAAAGCCCAATAAGGCCCATATACTTCTTCTCCCATATTCCCGTAACTTCCCGGTACTCCGAAAAATACCCGAACCACTCGAAACCTTTTCGATGTCCGAATATAGTTGTCCAATATATCAATCTTTACGTCTCGACCATTTCAAGACTCCTCGTCATGTCCCCGATCTCATCCGGGACTCCGAACTCCTTCGGTACATCAAAACTCATAAACTCATAATATAATTGTCATCGAAACCTTAAGCGTGCAGACCCTATGGGTTTGAGAACAATGTAGACATGGCCGATACACGTCTCTGGTCAATAACTAATAGTGGAACCTGGATGCTCATATTGGCTCCTATATATTCTACGAAGATCTTTATCGGTCAGACCGCATAACAACATACGTTATTCCCTTTGTCATCGGTATGTTACTTGCCCGAGATTCGATTGTCGGTATCTCAATACCTAGTTCAATCTCGTTACCGGCAAGTCTCTTTACTCGTTCCGTAATACATCATCTCGCAACTAACTCATTAGTTGCAATGCTTGCAAGGCTTATGTGATGTGCATTACCGAGAGGGCCTAGAGATACCTCTCCGACAATCGGAGTGACAAATCCTAATCTCGAAATACGCCAACCCAACATGTACCTTTGGAGACACCTGTAGAGCTCCTTTATAATCACCCAGTTACGTTGTGACGTTTGGTAGCACACAAAGTGTTCCTCCGGTAAACGGGAGTTGCATAATCTCGTAGTCATAGGAACATGTATAAGTCATGAAGAAAGCAATGGCAACATACTAAACTATCGAGTGCTAAGCTAACGGAATGGGTCAAGTCAATCACATCATTCTCCTAATGATGTGATCCCGTTAATCAAATAACAACTCTTTGTCTATGGTTAAGAAATATAACCATCTTTGATTAACGAGCTAGTCAAGTAGAGGCATACTAGTGACACTCTGTTTGTCTATGTATTCACACATGTATTATGTTTCCGGTTAATACAATTCTAGCATGAATAATAAACATTTATCATGAAATAAGGAAATAAATAATAAATTTATTATTGCCTCTAGGGCATATTTCATTCAGTCTCCCACTTGCACTAGAGTCAATAATCTAGTTCACATTGCCATGTGATTTAACACCAATAGTTCACATCATTATGTGACCAACACTCAAAGGGTTTACTAGAGTCAATAATCTAGTTCACATCTCTATGTGATTAACACCCAAGGAGTACTAAGGTGTGATCATGTTTTGCCTGTGAGAGAAGTTTAGTCAACGGGTCTGCCATATTCAGATCCGTATGTATTTTGCAAATTTCTATGTCAACAATGCTTTGCACGGAGCTACTATAGCTAATTGCTCCCACTTTCAATATGTATCCAGATTGAGACTTAAAGTCATCTAGATTAGTGTCAAAATTTGCATCGACGTAACCCTTTATGACGAACCTTTTTGTCATGTCCATAATCGAGAAACATATTCTTATTACACTAAGAATAATTTTGACCGCGGTCCAGTGATCTACTCCTAGATCACTATTGTACTCCCTTGCCAAAAACAGTGTAAGGTATACAATAGTTCTGGTACACAGCATGTCATACTTTATAGAACCTATGGTTGAGGCATAGGGAATGACTTGCATTCTCTTTCTATCTTCTGTCGTGGTCGAGTTTTGAGTCTTACTCAATTTCATACCTTGTAACACAGGCAAGAACTTCTTCTTTGACTGTTCCATTTTGAACTACTTCAAAATCTTGTCAAGGTATGTACTTATTGAAAAACTTATCAAGCATCTTGATCTATCTCTATAGATCTTGATGCTCAATATGTAAGCAGCTTCACCGAGGTCTTTCTTTGAAAAACTCCTTTCAAATATTCCTTTATGCTTTGCAGAATAATTCTACATTATCTCCGATCAACAATATGTCTTTCACATATACTTATCAGAAATGTTGTACTGCTCCCACTCACTTTCTTGTAAATATAGGCTTCACCGCAAGTCTGTATAAAACTATATGCTTTGATCAACTTATCAAAGCGTATATTCCAACTCCGAGATGCTTGCATCAGTCCATAGATGGATCGATGGAGCTTGCATATTTTGTTAGTACCTTTAGGATTGACAAAACCTTCTGGTTGCATCATATACAACTCTTCTTTAATAAATCCATTAAGGAATGCAGTTTTGTTTATCCATTTGCCAGATTTCATAAAATGCGGCAATTGCTAACATGATTCGGACAGACTTAAGCATAAATATGGGTGAGAAACTCTCATCGTAGTCAACACCTTGAACTTGTCGAAAAACTTTTTGCGACAATTCTAGCTTTGTAGATAGTAACACTACTATCAGTGTCCGTCTTACTCTTGAAGATCCATTTACTCTCAATGGCTCACCGATCTTTAGGCAAGTCAATCAAAGTCCATACTTTGTTCTGATACATGGATCTCATCTCAGATTTCATGGCCTCAAGCCATTTCGCGGAATCTGGGCTCATCATGGCTTCCTCATAGTTCGTAGGCTCGTCATGGTCAAGTAACATGACCTCCAGAACAGGATTACCGTACCACTCTGGTGCGGATCTCACTCTGGTTTACCTACGAGGTTCGGTAGTAACTTGATCTGAAGTTACATGATCATCATCATTAGCTTCCTCACTAATCGGTGTAGTAGTCACAGGAACAGATTTCTGTGATGAACTACTTTCCAATAAGGGAGCAGGTACAGTTACCTCATCAAGTTCTACTTTCCTCCCACTCACTTCTTTCGAGAGAAACTACTTCTCTAGAAAGGATCCATTCTCAGCAATGAATAACTTGCCTTCGGATCTGTGATAGAAGGTGTACCCAACATTTTCTTTTGGGTATCCTATGAAGATTTACTTCTCCGATTTGGGTTCAAGCTTATCATTTTGAAACTTTTTCACATAAGCATTGCAGTCCCAAACTTTAAGAAACGACAACTTAGGTTTCTTGCCAAACCACAGTTCATACGGTGTCGTCTCAACAGATTTAGATGGTGCCCTATTTAACGTGAATGCAGCTGTCTCTAATGCATAACCCAAAAACGATAGTGGTAGATCGGTAAGAGACATCATAGATCGTACCATATCTAATAAAGTACGGTTATGACATTCGGACACACCATTACACTGTGGTGTTCCAGGTGGCGTGAGTAGTGAAACTATTTCACATTGTTTTTAACTGAAGGCCAAACTCGTAACTCAAATATTTTACTTCTGCGATCATATCGTAGAAACTTTTATTTTTGTTACAATGATTCTCCATTTCACTCTGAAATTCTTTGAACTCTTCAAATCAGACTTGTGTTTCATCAAGTAGATTTATTCATATCTGCTCAAATCATCTGTGAAGATCAGAAAATAATGATACCTGCCGTGAGCCTCAATATTCATCGGACCACATACATCAGTATGTATGATTTCCAACAAATCTGTTGCTCGCTCCAATGTTCCGGAGAACGGAGTCTTAGTCATCTTGCCCATGAAGCATGGTTCGCAAGCATCAACTGATTCATAATCAAGTGATTCCAAAAGTCCATCAGCATGGAGTTTCTTCATGCGCTTTACACCAATATGACCTAAACGGCAGTGCCACAAACAAGTTGCACTATCATTATTAACTTTGCATCTTTTGGCTTCAATATTATGAATATGTGTATTACTACGATCGAGATCCAATGAAACATTTTCATTGGGTGTGTAACCATATAAGGTTTTATTCATGTAAACAGAACAACAATTTTTCTCCAACTTAAATGAATAACCGTATTGCAATAAACATGATCATATCATATTCATGCTCAACGCAAACACCAAATAACACTTATTTAGGTTCAACACTAATCCCGGAAGTATAAGGAGTGTGAGATGATGATCATATCAATCTTGGAACTACTTCCAACACACATCGTCACCTCACCCTTAACTAGTCTTTGTTCATTCTGCAACTCCCGATTCAAGTTACTAATCATAGTAACTGAACTAGTATCAAATACTAAGGGGTTGCTATAAACACTAGTAAAGTACACATCAATAACATGTATATCAAATATACTTATGTTCACTTTGCCATCCTTCTTATCCGCCAAATACTTGGGGCAGTTCCACTTCGAGTGACCAGTCCCTTTGCAGTAGAAGCACTTAGTCTCAGGCTTAGGATCAGACTTGGGCTTCTTCACTTGAGTAGCAACTTGCTTGCCGTTCTTCTTGAAGTTCCCCTTCTTCCCTTTGCCCTTTTCTTGAAACTAGTGGTCTCGTCAATCATCAACACTTGATGTTTTTCTTGATTTCTACCTTCGTTGATTTCAGCATCACGAAGAGCTTGGGAATTGTTTCTGTTATCCCTTGCATATTATAGTTCATCACGAAGTTCTACTAACTTGGTGATGGTGACTAGAGAATTATGTCAATCACTATTTTATCTGGAAGATTAACTCCCACTTTATTCAAGCGATTGTAGTACCCAGACAATCTGAGCACATGCTCACTCCTTGAGCTATTCTCCTCCATCTTTTAGCTATAGAACTTGTTGGAGACTTCATATCTCTCAACTCGGGTATTTGCTTGAAATATTAACTTCAACTCCTGGAACATCTCATATGATCCATGATGTTCAAAACGTCTTTGAAGTCCCGATTCTAAGCCGTTAAGCATGGTGCACTAAACTATCAAGTAGTCATCATATTGAGCTAGCCAAACATTCATAACGTCTGCATTTGCTCCTGCAATAGGTCGATCACCTAGCGGTGCATCAATGACATAATTCTTCTGTGCAACAATGAGGATAATCCTCAGATCATGGATCCAATCCGCATCATTGCTACTAACATCTTTCAACATAGTTTTTCTCTAGGAACATATCAAAATAAACACAGGGAAGCAACAACGCGAGCTATTGATCTACAACATAATTTGCAAAATACTATCAGGACTAAGTTCATGACAAATTTAAGTTCAATTAATCATATTACTTAAGAACTCCCACTTAGATAGACATCCCTCTAATCCTCTAAGTGATCACATGATCCAAATCAACTAAACCATTTTCGATCATCACGTGAGATGGAGTAGTTTCATTGGTGAACATCACTATGTTGATCATATCTACTATATGATTCACGCTCGACCTTTCGGTCTCCGTGTTCCGAGGCCATATCTGTATATGCTTGGCTCGTCAAGTATAACCTGAGTATTCCACGTGTGCAACTATTTTGCACCCGTTGTATTTGAACGTAGAGCCTATCACACTCGATCATCACGTGGTGTCTCAGCATGAAGAACTTTCGCGACGGTGCATACTCAGGGAGAACACTTCTTGATAATTAGTGAGAGATCATCCTAAAATGCTACCGTCAATCAAAGCAAGATAAGATGCATAAAAGATAAACATCATATGCAATCAAAATATGTGACATGATATGGCCATCATCATCTTGCGCCTTTGATCTCCATCTCCAAAGTACTGTCATGATCTATATCGTCACCAGCATGACACCATGATCTTCATCATCTTGATCTATATCAATGTGTCGTCACATGGTCATCTCGCCAACAATTGCTCTTGCAACTATTGCTATCGCATAGCGATAAAGTAAAGCAATTATTGGGCACTTGCATCTTATGCAATAGAGAGACGACCATAAGGCTTCTGCCAGTTGCCGATAACTTTAACAAAACATGATCATCTTATACAACAACTTATATCTCATCACGTCTTGACCATATCACATCACAACATGCCCTGCAAAAACAAGTTAGACGTCCTCTACTTTGTTGTTGCAAGTTTTACGTGGCTGCTACGGGCTTAGCAAGAACCGTTCTTACCTACGCATCAAAACCACAACGATAGTTTGTCAAGTTGGTGCTGTTTTAACCTTCGCAAGGACCGGGCGTAGCCACACTCGGTTCAACTAAAGTTGGAGAAACTGACACCCGCCATCCACCTGTGTGCAAAGCACGTCGGTAGAACCAGTCTCGCGTAAGCGTACGCGTAATGTCGGTCCAGGCCGCTTCATCCAACAATACCGCCGAACCAAAGTATGACATGCTGGTAAGTGGTATGACTTATATCGCCCACAACTCACTTGTGTTCTACTCGTGCATATAACATCAATGCATAAAACCTAGGCATGGATGCCACTGTTGGGGAACGTAGTAATTTCAAAAAATTTCCTATGCACACGCAAGATCATGGTGATGTATAGCAACGAGAGGGGAGAGTGTGATCTACGTACCCTCGTAGACCGACGGCGGAAGCGTTGTGACAACGTGGTTGATGTAGTCGTACGTCTTCACGGCCCGATCGATCAAGCACCAAAACTACGTCACCTTCGAGTTTTAGCACACGTTCAGCTCGATGACGATCCCCGGACTCCGATCCAGCAAAGTGTCGGGGAAGAGTTCCGTCAGCACGACGGCGTGGTGACGATCTTGATGTTCTATCATCGCAGGGCTTCGCCTAAGCACCGCTACAATATTATCGAGGAGTATGGTGGAAGGGGGCACCGCACACGGCTAAGAAAACGATCACGTGGATCAACTTGTGTGTCTATGGGGTGCCCCCTGCCCCCGTATATAAAAGAGTGGAGGAGGGGGGGCCGGCCCTCTCTATGGCGCGCCCTAGGGGAGTCCTACTCCCACCGAGAGTAGGATTCCCCCTTTCCTAGTCCAACTAGGAGTCCTTCCATGTAGTAGGAGTAGGAGACAAGGAAGGGAAAGAGGGAAGAGAAGGAAGGAGGGGGCGCCGCCCCTCCCCCTAGTCCAATTCGGACTAGTCAATGGGGGGGCGCGGCCTGCCTTTCCCTCTCCCCTAAATCCCAATAAGGCACATATACTTCTCAGTATTCCGTAACTCCCCGGTACTCCGAAAAATACCCGAACCACTTGGAACCTTTTCGATGTCCGAATATGGTCATTCAATATATCGATCTTTACGTCTCGACCATTTCGAGACTCCTCGTCATGTCCCCGATCTCATCCGGGACTCCGAACTCCTTCGGTACATCAAAACTCATAAACTCATAATATAATTGTCATCGAAACCTTAAGCATGCGGACCCTACGGGTTCGAGAACAATGTAGACATGGCCGAGACACGTCTCCGGTCAATAACCAATAGCGGAACCTAGATGCTCATATTGGCTCCTACATATTCTACGAAGATCTCTATCGGTCAGACCGCATAACAACATACGTTGTTCCCTTTGTCATCGGTATGTTACTTGCCCGAGATTCGATCGTGGGTATCTCAATACCTAGTTCAATCTCGTTACCGGAAAGTCTCTTTACTCATTCTGTAATGCATCATCTCGCAACTAACTCATTAGTTGCAATGCTTGCAAGGCTTATGTGATGTGCATTACCGAGAGGGCCCAGAGATACCTCTCCGACAATCGGAGTGACAAATCCTAATCTCGAAATACGTCAACCCAACATGTACCTTTGGAGACACCTGTAGAGCTCCTTTATAATCACCCAGTTACGTTGTGACGTTTGGTAGCACACAAAGTGTTCCTCCGGTAAACGGGAGTTGCATAATCTCATAGTCATAGGAACATGTATAAGTCATGAAGAAAGCAATAGCAACATACTAAACGATTGAGTGCTAAGCTAACGGAATGGGTCAAGTCAATCACATCATTCTCCTAATGATGTGATCCCATTAATCAAATAACAACTCTTTGTCTATGGTTAGGAAACATAACCATCTTCGATTAACGAGTTAGTCAAGTAGAGGCATACTAGTGACACTCTGTTTGTCTATGTATTCACACATGTATTATGTTTCCGGTTAATACAATTCTAGCATGAATAATAAATATTTATCATGAAATAAGGAAATAAATAATAACTTTATTATTGCCTCTAGGACATATTTCCTTCAGATTCAAGCTTTGCGCTCCAATTCTGAAGAGAGCAGCAGGTAGACCAAGGAAGAGTCGAATCAGACCTCGCAGCGAAGGAGCTGGACTTGGAGTGAGGAAGCGTAAGTGCACAAGGTGTGGTGGGTCTGGTCATTTTGGTAAGTATTGTGATAACACAGTACATCCAGCGTTCGGGAGAGAGTTTCGATGAAGGCTTCGATGAAAATGTTGGTCAGCAGCCGGTTGCCTCAACAGATGATAAAAATGATGGTCAACAGCCGGTTGCATCAGATGTGGATTTTGACGAGGTTCCAAATGATGATGGTCAACAGCCGCATGATTTTGACGATGATCCAAAATATCCTCCAAATAATGATTCAAGTGAGGCTCCAAATGGTGATCCAAGTGAGGCTCTAAATGGTGATCATGGTGATCCAAGTGAGGCTCCAAATGATGATCCAAGTGAGGCTCCAAATGGTGACCAACCTTCTGTTGTTGTGAGTTCTGCTAGGTATGTAAATCTTGAAAGGGTCAAATACTACTGTACATCTATCACTTGACATGATCTCATTACCGTTTATGTTTTGCACAACTCTATGGTAGGTTTGAAGAAGACGCGCAAGGTACCGACAACCAAGAGAAGAAGAGAAGAAACAATGAGCACAAGGTGCACGAGGAGCAAAGTGATTGCAAGAAGCTCAAGGAATAGACAGAAGCCCCAATGCTATCTATGAATAATTATGAAACATTATGAATAAGGGATGATGTTGTATTATGAAACATTTCTCACTTGACATATTGTATTTCTGTTGGATGATGTTGGACCTATGTTAGAAGTATGTTTGACATGATGTTTAAATATCTGTTGGATGATGTTTGAATGAGCACATGGTTTTTCCTTTTTTTGATTTTTTTGAATTTTGTTTTGCTCATTTAAATTCTGGTCAAACCTAACTTTGACCAAGATTTAAACAAGTCTAAAACATCAAAATGAAAAACTAAGCCTGAATACTTCTTAGTCAATCCAAAATGAAGTTGTGGTGAGGTTTTTGAAATTTTCATGAAAAATGTGCTAAAAAGAGGGGTCCAAAGGTAGGGTAAATGGCCTCATTTCTAAGCAAGGTTTTTTCGACCTTGTCTAAATCAGCCAAATAACTTTCCTATACATATATTCTATATGTACAGACTATGTGCGCTGGTTTTTCCATTTTTTGATTTTTTAATTTGTTTTGCTCATTTGAATTCTGGTCAAACTTAACTTTGACCAAGATTTAAACAAGTGTAAAACATCAAAATGAAAAACTAAGCATGGATCCTTCTTAGTCACTCCAAAATGAAGCTGTGGTGAGTTTTTTGAAATTTTCATGTTCATTTTCCCAAAACACTTCTCTTCACTTCATACAAGAGAGTTTGAGATACTCGAGATATCATACAATACACATGAACTTATCATTTAAATGTATGTAAAGCTTGTTTATCAACTTAAATCGTTAGTATATGACATAAGAAGACTATGTGCGCAGATTTTTTATTTTTCTGATTTTTATTTAATTTATTATGCTCATTTTAAATCTGGTCAAACGTAGCTTTGACTGCTCCAAACCCCTCCCAAACCCCGCTAACCCTAGCACTGAACAAGGACCATTCATCTAACCCTAGCGGCGATCAAGGGCCGTCGATCTAACCCTTCTAGAAGGAATCTGCGGGGAGGAGGGGGGCGATCCGCGAGATGCAATCTGATTGGCTGGAAGATTGTTTTTTTAACAAATACCGGGCGTGCTGGATGGACCGTTGGGCCGTCTCGTTGTCTAGGCCTGAGACCGCAGTAAATAGCCCGTCTCAGCCTTTCCATGCCTTGCATGCATGGAGGCGGCGACGTGGGTTTGCATGCGTGGGAGGCGGCGACGTGCATGCATGTGAGCGAGGCGAGCGAGGCACGCTAGGCGAGCTAGGCGAGCTAGGCGAGCTAGGCGAGCTAGGCTAGCGATGCGAGCTAGGTGGTTCAGGGCAGTGGTTCAAGGCAGCGATTCACATGCACCGCCCGGTCAAAGAGCTATGCAGTGATTCAGATGCACGCACGCGCCCCATGCATCGTTTTCGTGCAAAAATTTAAGTGTGCAAAACGTAACGCATACACACACGCGTCCGGATTCACACACACACCGTTCTCATCCTTTCTCTCTTCCTCTCCCACCCACAGGCCTATAAATGGGGTGCCTCTCTTCCTCTCCCACCCACAAGCCAGATCCAATCCTCTCCAACTTCAAACACCCAAGCGACCGAGCCCTCCCCAAGCGAGACCAAGTGAAGATGCAGTTCAATGGTCCGACCTTCAACCGTCCGCCTGTCGTGCCGGAGCTGCGCTACCCACCGGGCGTGCTCGTGGAGAGGGAGCTCCGTGTGTGGGCTATTTCAAGGTGGAGGGGTTCCGTCGAACTCACCCGCGCCTTCCTCAGAGCCGGCTATGCCCACCTCCCACGGGGCTCGCCGAGGATGTTCACCCTCAACGAGGTTCGTGACCGCGGTGGCATCCTCCTACTGCTCACGGTCACCTTCACCAACTCGTTTGACGCGCGCGAGCTCCTCGGCCAAGTCTTTTGGTGCGGCTGCGAGGCCATCTTCTTCACTGTCTACAACATCTACACCAACTACGAGCGCATCTTCCCCGCTCCAGGCCAGATGCACTCCCTTCCCTACGACGACGAGGAGGAGGTGTGAAGATGAAGATGGTGTTGAAGGGGCGCGCGCGGCCAAGGTGGAAGAAGGAGGTCAAGATGAAGATGTTCAAGCCCGGAGTCAAGCTCGTCATGTTTCGTTTTTTATTTTGTTGCTTTTCTATGTCGTGTCGTTTCGTGTCATGTTTCGTCATGTTTCCGTGAACTTATCTAAGTTATTGTAATGGTACGGTGTGTTTCATCTTATCTAAGTTATTAGGGTTTATTATGTGTGTTAAAAAATGTCTGTGCCCAAACATATCATTTCTTCCCTAAACAAGTCATGAAGTTCAAGAACTTGTGGTTTTCATTAATGAAAATCAGAGGGGGTGAGAAGCCCTCGGTTTCATTCAAACAAAAAGTCATGAACTAACATGCAAATTTATTCCCTTTAAATCCTAAACCAAGTGCCACTCTAATCCTAAACCAAGTGCCACTCTGACCAAAATCATGTGGTAGTGCAACATACATTTTCAACCTTCCAACCCTCCAAAATTTAAGTGCAAAACAAAGGAAAACCACTCTCACGCGTGTGCAAACATTCACGGTCTCACTATTTTTTTTAAAAAAAAATCACAGTCTCACTATGTATACCTTCCTTCCCTACCCATGTCAAAGTCTTGCCATTTGTCCTAGCAGTTACCAACGCAGCCCTACACACCACAAACCCACGCGGTCCTGGGTTCGAGTCCCCAGCCGCACCAATTTTTTGTGCATTTTCCACCCTTCATTTTTTTAGAAAAAATATGTTTTTCTCAATGTAATGCCCTTAAAAAATGTTCATTTATTTTGGCACCTGGCGTAAACCTCTACCAGAGCTGAGGCATATTTTCCATGATATTTTGGTCTTTGATTTAAATCACGGTGTATTTGAATTGGATTAATTAACAGCTTCAAAAAATTTCTAACCCTAATTGTTTGGCTCCGGAATAATTCAATTAGCTTCCACAAAAAGTTTCAGCATTATGATTTACTGCCTAAATTAAATCAGAATAGAAAACAGAAAAATACGCAAGAGAACCCCCGAATGGGCCTAATTGGATGCAGTTGGCCCATTAGTCTAGCCTGCACTTGGCTCTACGCTCTGAATTTGGCCCAAGAGCAACCTTTTTTTGGACAGAAAGGCAGAGCAGAGAGCTGCATTTCATTGATCAAAAGTTTCTGAATTCCTAATTTCTTCTCTTTTTTTCCAACATATTTAAATGTTGGTCACTTCTTCTCTTTTTGTTTCAACATTTAAACAACTTTAACCAACATTTAAACTAGGTGAATTTCTCAAACAATTTCAAGATTACAAATTCCTCCATAATTCATGCCTTTCCATACATTTTCAACATTACAACCAGTGCGATTACCATACCTACAAATGCCCAAAAGTATTTGCAAATGGGTATTGGTAGTGCTTGATCTTCAAGCTTCCTAACCTTCTTCTTCAACATCCTAAGCTTAACAGCTAGCTCTCTGTCAGTGTGTGCTTCGCCCTCCATCTCTTCTTTCGGAGCTCGTGGTGCGGCCACTGCCGTTCGTGGCAGCATGCGCAACCATTCTTCATGCTCTTCTTGCAGTTCATTCATCAGAATCTTGGCCAGAGCATCGACCCAAAGAAAGAAGCATGTCACCTGCATGAACACCAAACAGATCAACCCATTGCTCAAAGATCCCGACCACGAAAATGGTGCAATTGCCCCGATTCTTACCCCATTCTCGCTGCACACGTAGAACGGACGATTCTGGTTCCTCGGTGTCTGAGAAACCCTCCGATCAACGCCCGCCCGGCACCGCGGACAGATGAAGACAGGCATGTCCACACGCGCCCGGCTCTGCATCCGCGAGGTGGCGCGGGAGCTTGAGGAAGACATGGAGCTCGGAGCCGAAGGGGATCTCAACGCCGCCGCGCCCTCCACTGCTAGCTTCCCACCGCCGCGCCCTCCACAGCTAGCTTCCAGCCGCCGTGCTCTCTCTCTCGCCGTGGTCACCGCCGTGCTCTCTGTCGCCGTGGTCACCGCCGCTGTCGCCCGCTTATATAGCACACCCGCCAACGGCTCTCTGCTGGGTCCCACAAGCCACGCGTGCAACGGTCTGAATAAAATTGGCCGTCTCTGCAGCCTGGTCCCACCTGTAAGGGCTGAGTCAAAAGGTTGACCTAACGGAGACGGTAGAGTTCACGGAACGAGTCGGTGCGCACGGACTAGGGGCAAAAGTGAGCACAATTCGCATCTGAGGGCAAAATTGAGTACATTGACACCACTGAGGGCAAAAGAATAATTAACCCTATTTTTTATTACGGTTTGCTATAAACAAGTTTAGTTGTTGTCAACTGGACATGCTAAATATATGTGTTATTTATTTTTGTTTGTAGGAGTACTATTTTTACGTATAATAGACTGAAACATTTGTGAGCTTCACCGAGTACAAACCCACATCTTGATGTTCCTAGCACAAGCAGATTGTGATCTTAGGTTACTTAAAAATCTCACAAGACATTAGAGCTAACTTTTATGTTTGCAGTTACTTAATTCAATAAGTTGTACAGTCTTGCCATGGCTCAATCTTCTAACAACGAAGTTGAACACAAAACATCCGCCATCCGCTTGTGCTAGGAAAAACATGTGGATTTTGCTGTTCAATGTAAATATTTCAATGCCATTAAATTAAATCTTTAAAATTATATGGTCGCAATGGAGGTAGAAAGGGGAAATTGTTTACGGGATCATTGAATCTTTACAATTGCATTTTGTTTCCTTCTGCACCCCAAATAGCAAGTCTTTTACTCCATGAGCACACGCTAAAAATGAGAGTCACCGGGGGGTAGAGGTATTGATAGTTTGTTGTGGTTGTGTCTAGGTGTTCATATCATGTTGTCGACAGAAACAACTGAAATTTTATATTCATTGAAACAAACTTTGGACAGGTCAATAGACCGTACAGAACTCTCATGTTTACCATCTACTTTACAAGCATAATGTGATACTTGACACATGATAAACTACCTCTTGATGGTATGGAGCTCATGTAATTCTTGGAATCTATGCCTTCCACTTCCAACTAGAGATAAAACATGATGTGCTCCCATCACTAGAAAACTCTCTTTTCGTTACTTCAAGATACAAAAGCTTTGTCATTTTCATCATTCAACAACTTCTCTTGTCTTTTTTCTCTTGGTCAATTTCAAGCGAATCATGCTGGAGCACAGGCATAAAGCAACCAAGTCCCACTTGAAAGAATCCAACGACACAATCTACCCATGGTATTCGCATGACCAACGGATCACAACCTCGAAAGTTGTGGGTTAGCGGGAACAAAACACCGGAACCTCCATGGCATTGGCCGCATCGGCAATGAAAACCACCTTGATGCAATTTGCCGGTGATAATCACAGCCTCGGCGGGACAGTGACATCACGTGGTGTATTGTCTGAGTTTTACCGTTTACCACTGACAGACACTGGCGATGGAAGTGTGGGATTGCCGGTTTATCTCCAAGGTGGAATTTCGGTGGTGGTGATTTTCTCCTATACGGTCAGTGGCTCCGTGACTGGCTATATTGCTTGTTGTGCGTATGGTTTTTAGTTCTCATGGATATCACACCTCGACCATATGCGCTTACATAATTTTTTGTGTGGCTACAACAGCTCGATGAAATTCAATGTCGCTCTTTTTTTCTTCTTTCCTTTTTGTTTTCCATCCGCCTATGCATAGCATAATTAAGTCTTCTATTACTTTGCTATTTACCTACATGATCCACTCCCTGTGTATTAGTGTTGGTTGTGTGCATCTGTATGCCAATTATGTTTTGTATCCTCTGATGCTTCATTATGAGTTAATAAAAAAATCCCTTTTTCAAATAAAAAACTTGTATTATTAGATATTGGGAACGCAGAGCATGCTTTGGTCGTGCGAGTCGACCAAAGATGCTCCCATCATCTGTCCGCAATATGGGAGTAGCCGATGATGATGTTGCCACACAGTCAAGAACGTCGAGACGACGTGCAAGCAAAAGTGTTGCGCCATCGACTACCAAAGGTGATGTGACGGTGACAAACGAATGTTGTGACGATGACGACAACTTGTGTGGCCAACATTTCTACTAGTCGAAGGGCTACACCGATACTACGAGTGGGGTGACGACTAGACATGGGGGCGGGGAGGCTATGCCGATGTAACAAAATGAGATATGTCAGGCCTCTTGTTTCACTGTTCACGCACATGATGTGATAATAAGGGTGAAGATCGAGCGACCACGTGGGAAGGCGATACCTATTTCGCACATAGGTCACTGGATAGTGACCTACCGCACACTTGTCCTTTGTATGGCTTGGCCCAATCCGGCTTTTACATTTAAATTCATGAACTTTTTTCTCAAATACTCCCTCCATCTTAAAATAAGTGTCTTAACTTTATACTAACTTCAGTACAAAGTTGTACTAAGGTTAAGTCACTTATTTTGGGACGGAGGAAGTACATGTTTTTATGAAATACGGGAGCAGTTTTTAAATTCATGAAAAAATTCCATAAGATTTTCTGAAATTTATGGACATTTTTTGTATTTAAAAACACAATTTTTTTCTGAATTTATTAACATTTTTTATAAATTTCTGAACATCTTATGAACATTTTATGATTTCAAATTTTAATTTATTCACGAACATTTTATGATTTCAGCAACATCTCTTGAAATCATGAACCCTTTTTTAATTCATGAACTGTTTTTGAATGCATGAACCATTTTTGTATTGGCGAACTTTATTTGTACTTGGCAAAAAAATTGTATTCACAACCTTTTTTGTATTTGGGTTTTGTTTAAATTTCAAAGGTTTTTTTCCAATTCATGAACATTCTTTTGATTTTTTTTAAATTGATTCATGACCAGTTGTTGGAATCCCGAACATTTTATCAAATATGATATTTGTGAACAGTTCTCAAATTAGTACAAATTGGAATAAAAAAACCAAAATACAAAGTAAAAAATGAAAATGAAAAGAAAAAGGGGTGCAATTCCCACACGTGGGCTGGCCCAAAATGCATGATTGGTGTCTATTTGCCAACCTACGTGGAAAATAGGTGCTCCCATGATCATACGGCTCCCAAGGCGGCCGACCAGGACGGGACGTTAGGCCAACTCCACGGCGCGACCCTATCCTGTCTGTCCCCATCCCTTTGGGGTAAACGGGACAAATGAGACGGCCCAGCGCGCGGGCGCAAACGGATTTTTGTCCGCTTTGTATCCGCTTTCGATCCATCCCCGGCCCAAATTTGCGCCGGTTTTGGGATGAAACGGACAGCACGCGGACGGGCAGGACGCGCGCGCTTGTCCTCCCCTGGCCCACCTGTCGGTGGGAGAAACCAAAACCCCCCACGCCCATTTGCCGCCATTTCCCCCAAACCCTTTCACGTCCCTCCCGCCACCCCTCTCTCCCCCAGCCATGGCCGACGCCCCGCCGAGTTCCGGCGGCCTGGCCGTCGACCCGCCCGCAAAGGTGAAGAAGAAGGCGCCAAGGAAGCCGCGGTCGGAGTGCACGCCGGAGGAGATCGCCAAGTTGGACGCGGAATCGGCGAAGAGGAGGGAACGGAGAGCGGCCGTCAAGGTCAATGCCGCCGCGACCAAGTTCGCCGCCCAATGCAAGGAGCTGGAGGCCGCGCGGCGCAAGGCCGCTGCCGACGAGAAGGAGGACCTCGTCAACAAAGCGCACGCCATCCTCATGCTTGGCATGGGCCGTCCGGCCGGGTTCCCTGCAGCGGCCGTCGGCCCGGCGAGCACAGGCTCGTCGGTCGCTCGGCCTACGCACTGCCAGTCGCCACGTCGCGCACCGCGCCCATGTCGCCTGGCTTTCCTCCGCCAAGGCACAACGACCAGACCCGTTTCTCGGCGTCGCCGGGCGTGGGCTTGTTCGCGCCATCCACACCGCGCCCCGCGACCATCATCGACCTCAACGTCACGCCTGGTTCCAGCAGCTGCGGGCGGTCGTCCATCGAAATGCAAAGAAAGCAGGCACGGGCACCATGCCCCCCCCCCCCCGCGTCTTGTTTGACGGAATGCCAACCCCAACGCCAACGGTCGACGACCCCTTCTACAACCAGTACATGGAGGACGTGATCTTCGAGGGTGGGCATGGCCGTGCCTACGACCTCGAGGAGACCCAAAGTCAGGATGGCCGCGCCGAGTACGTGCCCGATAAAGAGGCCGACGACCGTGCTGACTACGACCATGCTGACTCGTGGCATGAAGACGATGACATCTATGTCGAAGGTGATGAAGAAGAAGGCAATGACGTTGATATTAGTGGCGAGCCATTGTTCATCGACGAGCTCACCCAAAGAGCGAAAGCACAAAAGAAGAGGAAGAGCATTCACATAGGTTCATACACACAAGATGAGGACAAGTTGATTTGCCAGGCTTGGATGGAGATTAGCCAAGATCCGAGGACCGGCGCGCAACAAAAGGGCATTGTTTTTTGGACGAGAGTCCACAAAACATTCCATGAAAGGAAGATGTTTGAGCCCTACCAATTTACAAGCAACCGTGGCATTGGATCGATTCAAAAGAGATGGTTGTTCATCCAACAAGAGTGCAACAAGTATTGCGCCACATTTGAGAGCGTTGAAGCATGGTCCGTGGGTGGTCTCGGCGTTGGGGACATGGTATGCTCTCCTCTTCCTAGCCCTTTCCTTGCTACGGCCATGACACTTCGGCCGTGTATATGTTTGCATGTTCACTTGTTGTTGATCATGTGATTTAGGCATTTCAATCTTTGGAGGCATTCAAGGCCCAGCACAATGACAAGTCATTCACTCTTACGCATTGTTGGACGATTATCAACAATTGCCCTAAGTTCAAGGACCAATACCGTGAACTACAAAGGAAGAGAGGACTAAAGACGACGAAGTACGCCAGAGGTGGAGATGGCAAGGCCTTGAAGAGGCTGAGGGGCAAGACCAACTCCAAGGTTGATGGCATACGTGATGCCTCATCCATGGCATTGCATGACACTTTGCATGGCATGATGTCCCAAAAAGATGTGAGGGGCGAGAAGAAGCGGCAAAGCAAAGAGGAGCAAATGAAGCAATACCTAGACTTTCAAACAAAGAAGCTTGAGATGGAGGAGGTGGCCAAGAGGAGGAAGATCGACATGAAGGAGGCGGCTCGGCAAAGGCAGCTCGACATCGAGGCCGACAACGTCAAGGCTGTTAGAATAAATCCGAGGCATACCGTCGATCATCCGAGGACCAAGCAATCACACGAGCACGACACCGAGATTTGTTAACGAGGTTCACCGATATGCCTACATCCCCGGGGCTTGACTACGGGCGCTCCTCCCCTGACACCGTCACAATACCGCACCTCGGCCACCCGGGCGCCGGCACACGCCGCCAGCTCCCCCTTGCGCGCTTGTGCTATTATGTTGGCATAGGTTACATCGTGTGTCTAGCCCCGCTATATATGAGAGGCCTGGGATACAAGTGTCCTACTAGGACACGACTCCATATCCTATCTAAACACAATACAACTACAAAGTCCAACTGTAACCTAACTTGTACATAATATTCGACACAACTCTATCAAACTCCACCTTGGCGAATATTCTCCACCACCCTGGAGTTGTCCATGCATCAAACTTCCATGTACATTGGACTTGAGCTTATCCCATGAGTATCGCTGCTACTCCAAAGACTCAATGTGACTCCACCTGCAACTTGTAGTCCCTTCTTTTCTTGACCACTGTCAACACTCGAGCAAAATTAAGTTCCTCTTTACTCTAGTGTATGCTCCCAACTTCCAGAGCTCCGTTCAACGCATCACACACTGATCACTAACCTGCGTGAGAATGAACAACTTACATATTGGGTATCACACATAAGAGTTACCTGAACTCAACATCACTGCTCTTTTCTTGACCGTCTGTCTAAAACGTGAAGGAATTTCATCGTTGCTTGTAGTCATCCTGAGTCAAATTTGCAGTTGTCTCACCACATGTATGACCACCAGAGCCCTGGCCCATCTCCATGCCCCGTGCGTACCGCACGCCTCGTCGCTATTACCGCGTCGAGCCTCTACTGTCCCGGTCGAGTCTCAAGGGTCGTGAACCACACCACTCAACCCCCACTGCAGAGTACCACCGATCATCACCGACCGATGACGAGTTTCACACTTCCATCAGACCACTGGGCTCCAGTCCGTACTGCGTGTCACTTGCTTTTCCCGCTGAATAGGCTTCGACTCTCTGTCGACTTACGCCGTAGCCCCTCAATCAGCACCGAGTGAAGTCCTCCAGACTCCAGCTCCACCTTCAACATGACTCCATGGCAGATGATCAATCCACCAACGCGCCTCGTCGACTTCAAGCTCCGTGTATACACCATCTTGAATCAATCCCGCGCCATAGTCTTGTCAAAGCCGCACAAGCCTCGTGCCTGCGCCACGTGTTTCCACGCCCAAAAGTCGGTCACCATCGGCATCACGCTTCAATGTCGTCATTGCCGATCTCACCATCGTCTTCTGTATCAACCGACTTGCGCTGATCCGTCAGACTATCTAGTCCGACCTAGCCAAACCTTGTCCAACTGCGTGGCACGCACAAGGCTCCCACTTCCATCTTAGCTGACACGACTTTCCGCAACGCCTGCAAGCATCTCTGTTGTGCCAACAATCTTTCACCCATATTTGCCGTAACCCAAGGTTTTCAGTTCCGTTGAACTTCTCCACCTCAAACCTGATTGATACCTTGGTGCCAAATTCTTTGTACGATTGACCTCTGAATAAATAACCGAGCTACTAACGTAATGCCCAAGTACACAAACAGCCTCCGTGTACTAATAGCAATTCCAACCAAAAAAAAGATCTGGTCTTCTCACGTTACATGGCTTCCTTGACACAAAATTTCCAATGCTTCTTTTGCTTGCCCAAGTCCTACTTTCGATGGATGTGTCTGCCTTGCGGCTGCATATGTCCGGCTCTGAACACGAGGACGCTTAATCCTTCAGGGACTCGGTCTCTTTTTTTTTCAAAACAAATCTCGTGATCTCTTTGGTCAACACCAGCAGCTGCTCCTTGCGATCGATAATCACCGTGTCGTGCCTTGATGGGTTCCCACGCTCGGGTCTTGCCTAGGTCGGCCGTCTACGCTGCTACTGCTTCGGTCTGCAGCTAGCCAGCGCCTGGCCCGCTTGCCCGTAGCCTCTGGATTGATCCATCGCATTGCAACTTCAAGCGTACGCGACGCTACTTCCATCAATCCGATGCAAGCGCGTAGTTTGATCTCGCCGAGAACTTTGCCTCCTTCCGATTGCTATTCCAAAAAACGCTGCTGTCCGGATCACCCCTCGTCCGTACATGTCACTCGTTGCGACATCCATACGAACAATGTTAATCCACGCCGAACGCTTCTCTCCTCTAGATCAACGATTCGAATCCTCAAATCGAACCTTTCTCTGATACCACTTGTTAGAATAAATCCAAAGTATACCACCGATCATCCGAAGACCAAGCAATCACACGAGCACGACACCGAGATTTGTTAACGAGATTCACCGATATGGCTACATCCCCGGGGCTTGACTACGGGCGCTCCTCCCCGTGACACCGTCACAATACCGCACCTCGGCCACCCGGGCGCCGGCACACGCCGTCGGCTCCCTCTTGCGCGCATGTGCTATTATGTTAGCATATGTTACATCGTGTGTCTAACCTCGCTATATATGAGAGGCCTAGGATATAAGTGTCCTACTAGGACACGACTCCATATCCTATCTAAACACAATACAACTACAGAGTCCAACTGTAACCTAACTTGTACACAATATTCGACACAACTCTAACAAAGGCCAGGCAGAGGTAGCTCGACATTGAGGCCACGAACGCCGCCACCAAAGTGAAGGAGGTGGCCCTTGCGATCATGAGCGTGGACTTGTCGAAGATGAGCGACAAGACGAGGGCCTGGTTCGAGGCCAAGCAGAAGGAGATGCTCGAAGCCGAAGGCCTGAACTAGGTCGTCCGATCGGCCATGGTCGTTCTTTTTGGAGGCTGGCATGGGTGCCGCCCGCCCGCTGGGCCGCTGGCTGTGTGCCGGCGAGAAAACATTCATTTTGGTGGCCGACTGTGTTGCCTGCCGCTGGCTGTGTTGCCGGCGAGGACAACTATTTTTTTTGGAGGCTGGCTGTGTTGCCGGCCGCTGGCTGATGCCGGCGATGGACGTGTAAGCCGCTGACTCTGTTGCCGGCGTGATGAACCGGGGCCGCTGGCCTGAACTAGGGCTTGGCATTTGAAACATTACTTCTGCTTTTTTTAATAGACGTGGACAAGATGGGACAAATGGATGCGGCGGCGCACTGAACGCACGGCCACCGCATCTCAGGACACGCCTGAACATAACCCTAAATTGTTACCCAAACGGACATAATCCGAACAAAATGGACGTCCGTTTGGGGTCACACGATTGAGTTGGCCTTATGTGCCACGCGATTGCGTCGGTTTGTCGAGCAAACATGTGCTAGTGTTGCTGGACTGACCCATTGCAGTAAACAGTGGCAAGAAGCCAAATCGGGAATGTAGCGACCCGGGTCGAGATGGCCACTGTAGCCTCAAGCGCATTGGTTCACTGTAGTGAACCCGACACTATAGATGCCCGTTTCTTACTGATGTATTTGAATGTTACCGTTGTATATGAATATCAAACCTGTACAAAGAAATGTTCCTGATGGATACGAAAAATGTACAACATACATAAAATAAAAGTAGACATAAAAATATATTTTAAAAATAACTTTGTATTATAAAATGTTAAACATGTATAACAAATGTTACTAGTGCATTAAAAATGCATATTTTGTGGGGAAAATGTTTATTCTAATTAAACAATCACCATGTATTTGTAAAATGTTAATCATGTATTCATAAAAGTGTTCAAAACTTCTATTTAAGAAGAAATAAAATGACAACATGTATTTGAAAAGCTTGAAACCCGAGAAAGAAAAAACAAAAACGAAGAAAGCCGATGAAAAAAAAGCATAAGAAAATTGAAGAAAAAAGTTCAGTCAAAACTTACCAAGAAACAGAAAGAAGGGTGAAGAAAAAAAGAAACTGAGAAAAAAAAACAAAGAAAGCCAACATATAAAGAAGAAAAAAGGAAAAACCAAAGAAACCTGGTGAAAAATATATAACGAAGAAGAAAATAAAAAGCATATAAGAAATAAAATAGAAGAAAACAAGAAGCAAAACAAGAAAGGCTGACCTAAACAGTCAAACGCAAGCCCATCTCAAAAGGTGCTGCAGCCCTTGCATGACACTCAAAGGTGCATGGTTCTGATGACGTTGCGGCGTTGTTGGTTCATCCGAAATGAAATTGTTCACCATAAGAATCCGCCCCCTCTGAAAGTATCCAAGAAATTTCTTCTCAGCTATTTGGAGTCTTCAATTGCTATCAAGTTAAACGTTAAACTCACATATGGATCCAGAGAAGGGTAAAACAGCTATATCTTATGATCGCATGAGGTATCAAACACCAGTTCAAACTACGGCAGCCCCCCCCCCTCCCCCCCCCCCCCCCCCCCCCCCCCCCCCCCCCCCTGACGACGGGTCTCATTCAGCAGGTGCGGCTGGTGCATGTATGGTGCTTCGAGATGACCAGGGAAATATAATCTTCTCCACGAGCAGGATGCTTTACTCTTGTCGGGATGCTTTGGAGGCATAGTTGTGTACTTGCATGGAGGACTTATCGCTTGCGATCCAGAGAAGTGAGCTCCCAGTTGTCATTGAGATGGACTCGTTAGTTGCTGTCAAGATGATCCAGGGGTGTGATCAAGACAAGTCTATTTATGCTTCTCTAGTCAAAGAGATTAGATATCTCTTATCTCTTCGTGAAAATTGTATTGCTCATATTAGTTGTTCTTAAAATAAGGTTAGCGGTAGCTTAGCAAATTTCATTCGCACAGAGGGTAGAACAATGACTTGGATAGGTTCTGGTCCCTCATGCGCTCTGGAACTAGCTACTGCGGAGTGTAAGAGCATCTCCAGCCGTTCGGCCCCTTAGGGCGCCGAAAAAGAGCTGCCTGGAGGCGAACCGGCGCTAGCTTGGCGCGTGGGGGTGACTCCGTTCCCAGTCGTCGTCACCCTAGGTCGCCGCCAATATCGCGCGAGCTCGGCGGCATTTCGTACAAATTTGTGCAAACTCGGCGATATGGCATGAACTGGGCGAAATTTCGTTAAAATTTGTACAAAAAAGATAAAACATGCAAACTACGCCTACTACTACGCCAAACTATGGCTAGCCATTGTGCCGCGTGCACCGCCCGCCATCTACATGCCGAGAAGCCTGTAGAAACGGGTGTAGTCGCTGCCGTCGTTGTCGCGCGTGTCCCGCCGGAGCCACCGCCATCTCTGCTGCACCCCTGGCCAGGGTTGCCGACGCGCGGCGGGGTGCTGGACGGCCTGGCCTCGTCCTCCTCGTCACCGTCGAGGACGATGACGTCGCCCTCCTTGCGCCCGCGGTGCCGGGCCTGGAGCTCCGCGTATGCATGGCGCTGGCGGCGCACCTTCTCGCAGACGCAGTCCTCCTTCGCCCATTGTAGGGCGACCTCGTCGTCGGGGGCCACCATGTCTGTTGGTGTCTACCCCTTGCCCTAGCTTGGCTCTACCTCTCTCTCTGTGCACTCAAGGAAGAAGAGGATAGGAGGAAGAAGGACACAGACACAGGTATTTTCCGGCGCACATACCCCACCCGCCACACAAACGGCGTCCTTTTCTTTGAGCACGAACTCAATACCTGGCTGGCCTGGCTACAACGATCACCTCAAGGCTTTAATATAGCCGGGCCTGCGCTGGGCACGACCCACGCGCTCCCACCCTGGCTGGCGCTCCGATCGGCCCGCTCCGCTCGCGGCCATTACGCGCACGAACACGAACGGCTCGTGGCGAGCCCGCAGCGATCACGCCCCACCTTGCGATCCTAAACCACCTAGCCCTATAACTATGCACTGGTGTGCGCACACGCACGCACCCACCGCGCCACACCGCGCCACACATGCACACAACACAGACCTAGCCTATACACTAGTCAGACACGAGTCGGACTATGCCCAGACCATCCAACGGTCGGATACTACCCAGACTATGGTCAGACAAGTGCCTCACCATGGCTTATTCCTACATTCACCCCCTAAACCATGGCTCAGAGGAGTCCGTCCTCTTCAATTCCGACGACGTCCGCCAGCAGCACGCGCTCCGCCGTCGGCTCCCTCCGCAGTTTGGGGCAGTCCCTCTTGAAGTGGCCACGCTCGCCGCACTTGTAGCAGCGCCTGCGCCGGTTCCCGCCGCTGCTCGACGCCACGCTCTTGCCGTCGTCGTCGTCCCGAACACCGCCGTGTCGACGCTCCCGCGCTGCCCACTGCGCCGCCGTCATGAGAAGCTGGTCCCCGCCGCGCTCGCCGCCGTCTTGTCCACAGCGCCGAACGCGCTCGTCGAACGCGCGCAGCCGCCCAAGCGCCTCGTCGAAGGCCATCTCCTCGATGACGCAAAACTGCTCGATCCCGGCGACGACGGGGAACAACCGATCGGGCACCGTGTCCAGGAGCTTCTTCACAAGCTCTGCGTCACCCGGCGTCTCCCCGAGGTTCGCGAACCGCACCGTCATCCCTGCCAGCCTCCCGGCGTACGCATCCAGCGCCTCGCCGTCCGCCATCTTCAGGCGATCGAACTCCCCGCGCAGCGGCGCCCGCCTCGCCGCGCGCACCCGATCGGCGCCGACGAACCTCACCTTCAGGGAGTCCCATACCTCCCTGGCGGTGAGCTTCGTTGCCACCTACAACAGCACGTCCTCCGGTAGCCCGCCGAGGACCATCGCGCGTGCCGTCTAGCACTTTTTCCTGTTCACCGCCGCGTCGCCCGGCGCCACCGCCTCCCACAGAGTGTGGGCATCGAGGATCGCCTGCGCCTTGATCGCCCACACCGTGTAGTTGTCCGGCGTGGGCATCGGCATCGCCATCGACACCGATCCGCCCGCGCCTCCGCCGTGTGGCACGATCGCCATTGCCGCCGGCGAGCTCCTGAACCGGAGCTCTGATGCCAATTGTTGGTGTCTATCCCTTGCCCTAGCTTGGCTCTACCTCTCTCTCTCTCTGCACTCAAGGAAGAAGAGGATAGGAGGAAGAAGAAGGACACAAAGACACAGGTATTTTCAGGCGCACGTACGCCACCCGCCGCACGAACGGCGTCCTTTTCTTTGAGTACGAACTCAATACCTAGTTGGCCTGGCTACAACGATCACCTCAAGGCTTTAATACAGCCGGGCCTGCGCTGGGCACGACCCACGCGCTCCCACCCTGGCTGGCGCTCCGACCGGCCCGCTCGGCTCGCGGCCATTATGCGCACGAACGCGAACGGCTCGCGGCGAGCCCGCAGTGATCACGCCCCACCTTGCGATCCTAAACCACCTAGCCCTATAACTGTGTTGAGTGTCTCAAAAAAAAAAACCTAGCCCTATAACTATGCACTGGTGTGCGCACACGCCTGCACCCACCGCGCCACACCGCGCCACACATGCACACAACACAGACCTAGCCTAAACACTAATCAGACACGAGTCGGACTATGCCCAGACCATCCAACGGTCGGATACTACCCAGACTATGGTCAGACAAGTGCCTCACCATGGCTTATTCCTACAATGTCAACGTGCTCCGGCTTCATGGGGAGCAGGCCCGGACCGGGCTTCGGTTGGACCAGGCCAAGGGAGCACGGGGAGGGGCCGGCACCCTCGTTGATGACGAGGGCGCCGCTGCGGGTGCGGCGTCGGAGCGGCGTCTCCTCTGGCTCTGGCTTGACGGGGCGGAGCGCCGGTGAGCCAGACGAGAGCGAGCCGGAGCCCGACGACAAGGACGTCCCCGGCTTCATTCGCCGCGGCATCCAGGAGCTACCACGACGGCGAGAGAAGGACAACCGCGGCAGGTACTCGAGGCGTGGCACGTTGCCGGGCTCGATGTGGTCGAGGACGGCCTCGAGGGTGCGGCCTGGCACGCCCCACCACTCGCGCCGCCCATCGACGTTGAGGCGGCCGTGGGGGATGATGCCGTTGATGGAGGCGATCTGCTCTTGGCGGCGGCGCTCGAAGTACATCATCCACAGTGTTTCGCTGTCGGCAGCGTACCTCAGCTTGTTCCGCTGCTCCTCCGTCAGGGATGAGCGGATGCGGGCGATCTCAGCCCGCCGTGCCGCCCCATCGGGTACCGGTGGCACAAGGACGCCGCCGGCGCTCAGCCTCCGCGCCCCGGGGGTGCCAGATACTTGGCTTCGTAGAGGAGGAGTGCCTCCGCCCGTGAGGCATCAATGGAGGCTGACCGGCGCGGCAACCTTGGCATTGATTCCCGCGGGAACCGAGGCGATGAGGACGGCGAAGCGGCGTCTCGCTGACTCAGCGGGCCCATCCTCGTGCGCGCCAAAATCGTGTTCCCCGGCGCTCCCAGGCGCCCCCAGCGCGTCGGGTTCGGCCTGAGTCCGCCGGCGATAATTTCAGCCCAAATCGGCGAAAACGGGCTTCTGGAGGCGCGACTGGGCTGATTTTTGGGGCCGGTGCGAAAAAATTGCCCGGGGACGTGTTAGGGGCGCGGCTGGAGATGCTCTAACACTGCTATGGTTTGAGTAATAAGTACAATTTATCACCTGAAAAAAAAACGCAAGCCCGTCTGATCACAAACGGTCCGCGACAAAGGCATCATATTTTGATACACAAGACATGGTTGAACTAGTCGCCGGAACATGCCTATAGTTGAAGCACTTCAGACTTGTCATGCATGACTATGAAGATAGGCGTACTAGTGCCGGGGTAGCATCTATGGTTGCAAGGATAGACAAGCTACGCTCCTTGCATCTTGTCTGCCTTAAGCTCGACAATAAGGAGCTAGCAACCATCCTTGATAAGTGCCACGACCTAGAGTACCTTAACATGCGATATTGCAGCCTTGTTGACATGGATGCCATGGATGACAACCTACAAGTGAAGCTTGCCCAGATCAATTTGGATAACCATGAGTACTCCAGTGACCGAATCGTTGACTATGAGTACATGATTCGTTGTATTTATTATGACCTCAACAGCGGAGGTGGTTGGCTTTCCTATGATTACAACGACGATTCCTATGTTGAATATTGCTACTACATTGGTAGTGGTGATGGTATTGACGATGCCGATCTCGAAGAGTATGAGAAGATCCTTGACATCAAGAGCATGCGTAGGTACCTACGCTAATGAAATAATGTATGTGTTTCATGAAAGCATCCACACTTGCACAACAATGGCCAACGTTTTGTTGCTTCAGTTTGGCCGTAGATTCCTGCATTATTAATTGTTCAATCGTTGATTTCAAATTATTTAATCATTCACATGAAGTTGAGAGATATCAACAATTTTAGCAATATGCTACATCCGAGTTTTTCTTTTTCCTACTTCTTTACCTTAATATTGCCTGAAATATCACATCCTATTGTTCCTAGCACAAGCAGATTGTGAACTCATGTTTACTTAAGACTCTAAAAGCTGGGAGCTCGCCAGCTCGTAGAGGACCTGCAGGACCGAGCACAAGATGTTGAATCGTACTCTCCCGATGCCCTATGAATATGATGTTGGCTGGAGCATGGAGGAGGAAACTTGTGGGTTAACTAGTTTTTTTTTAAAGATCCGGGGTTGCCGGCTTCATTGATTTAGGAGAAAGCAGCAGGAAAAAAATCGGTGGGTTAACTAGTGGACGAGGAATTTGTGTCTCGATCAAGCGACGACTTACAAAATTGCTAGTCTCATTATTTATCAAACAAACTGTTGCAGTTCTGGTTACTATTGTTAGTAGGGTGAGGCACCTTGTTCTGTAGCTCATGTACGACGATAGCAAGCTCCTGACCTCTGATGGTACCGTCACCGTGTGTTTGCGGTTCACGTCCGCGGTTGGGGCGGCAACCAAGCTCGCAGGCGCGAGGAGCATGTGTTGTTCGCCATTGATAATAACATAGTTAAATGAGAGGAAAGATAGGCTTTGGATGGATTTTGAAATCAACAACATGTATACAGTAACATCACAATTGTAGAGGAACCCAAACCACAATCTTGGCATGGTTCAATCCCATAATATTCAAGGACGGTGTCGCATGTGAGTCTGCCCGTGTGGCCGCCAACCCACACCGCTCTCGTGCATGGAAAGAATGGCATCAGCGATATTTTGTCAAAAATCTCAAAACTAGAAAAGTATTATCTTTCAAACAGTTATTCCAATTGAAGGTTCATTTTTTTCATTGGCTTCCTCAGGACGTTATCTGCAAAAAACTAGATCTCATGTTGGTAAGTTTGCAGATTACTATCACTTAGTGGCAATTTATTATTAGCCACTCAGTTTGCCAGATAAAGCTAGCTTGATTATCGGGGTACTGAACATCAATAGATACCAATATAAAACTTGCTTCACTGTATTTGCATCAGTTGATGACATTTTTTTAATACTTAAATATCTAGCTCGACACAATACCGCAATGCATAAAATTATATAAATCATTTCCTTGTAAAAAACATAATCATCATGCTAACCAGCCACCGACGGCTCCCCAATCGTCTGTGGTGTAACACCCCGGATGTAACTTTTCATATTTGTTACTCCCACTCTTACCATTTTTGGCTTTGTGATATGATATTCCATTCGTGATTGGGTTTTTGTCTTCGTTTTGCATTTTTGTTCATGTCATGTATTTCATATCATGTCATCATGTGCATCTCATTTGCATTCGTGTTCGTCTCATGCATCCGGTCATTCCCCCGTTGTCCGTTTCGCAATCCGACACTCCCTCATGCACCCGTTGCACCCCTCAAACCTCGTTTCGTGAGCGGGAGAAAAACGTTCTCGGAATGGGTCGAGATTTGTCAAGTGGCCTCGGTACATCACCGGTAGGCCGCCTATCAAATTTTGGTCCATTTGGAGGTCGTTTGATGCCCCAACGGTTAACCGGGTAACCGTAAAAGCCCCTCTTGTGTTGCAGCCCAACACCCCTCCAAAACAGCCCACTAACCCATTAAACACCCTCCATGCTCTCCGTCGTTGGATCACGATCGTGTGGGTGAAAACCGCACCTCATTTGGACACTCCTAACTCCCTCTACCTATATATTTGCCCCCCCCCTCCTCATTTTTTGCGGATGAAACCCTAGTCTACCACCTCCTTCGCGCCGCCGGACGAAAATCCATCACTTTCTTCCTTGGAGCTATCTTGGTATAGATTTCACCTAAAGCCTTCCATTGGGAATGTTGCTAATTGTGGTGCTTATCAACGATCCAAGTTTCCTCCTATCCTCTCGATGAAAGAAGTTTTCATCTCTTCGTTGAACTTAAACTATGAATTGTTACCATTAGTGGTAGAATTTCACCTCATAATTTTAAGACGTTTTCGATAAGTCCACAACAACCTTATTCTTTTGTTGTTTAATTTTCAACAACTCCTTTCAACCCCTCTTTCTAAGGATGCCTTCAAATTCATTGGTTGTAGAAGTTATCATTTTCTTCTACTTTCTTTCTCCCCTAACGATCTAGCTTCCATTCTTTCGTTTTGGAGACAGTGTGTTATTGATTTCATCATGTATCCTTTCATCTTATCAAGTGTCACAGCCCTAGAGTTTGCTTGTAACTAGTGGCATTGCATCCATGCATCATGTTTAAATTTCATGAAACTTGAAATGGGGATTGTTTAAACCCTAGCATCAAAGGAATTCACTAGGTTCTACTAAAATATTCTTAGTGAATCCAAATGGCTTTCAAAAATGTTCATCATTTCTGGAAAATGCTGGAAGCAATAACCAGAGGTGTTGCACATTTTTCCATGACATATTTGGGCTCTGAATTAAATCATATAGTTTTTGCATTTGGGCATATAAATACTATTAAATATTTTAAATGCTCAAATAATCATAAACTAAAATGTTTACTGTAGGATATATTCCCAACAGTGATCATGAGTAGTTTCATGATTTTTGGAAGTGTCTAAGTATTTTTAATAAAGCCCTAAAGACTACAGAATAATAGAAAATAGAAACAAATAAAAGAAGAGAGAGAAAGGAAAGCTACATGGGCTTACCTCCTGTGCAGGCCACCTGGCGGCCCAGCTGGTGGCCCAGTCCACTGGCCGAAGCGGTCGTCTTCAACCTCTGCCAGTAGGCAGAGGCGTATCACCGCGCACGCGCTCGCCTCTGGCCACCTCCTGCTTCCTCCCCGGGCCTTCTAGCGACGCCACGGAGACGCCCCGTGGCCCCTTGCTCCTCTCCCTCACTCTCTGCTCTCCCCCTCGCCCTCTGCTCCCTCTCCCGAGCACACCCGAGCGGAGCTCGTCGTCGCCGACGCAATTTACCGCGGCCACCGTCCATCCCATGCCTCCCTGATGGGTCCAAAGGAACCGCCATCGCCTTCTGCGTCATCTACACCAACCCATTCGACCGCGGGAGCCCTGTAGCGTCTTCCCTGAGCTTATCCCCAACCTCCGGCCGCTGGAAACCTCACCGGCGATTCGCCGCCGTCTCTGCCTCCCCGAGCCCGCTTAGTCCTCCCTTGAGATCGCTGTGAGCTCCGACACCTTTCCCCCTCCTCCCCGCGATCGTTTCTGTCCTCTAGCTATGCCAGCCGCCGTATCCGAGCGCCGCCGTCCGCCATGGATGTTGCTCTCGCAGCCACCGTGCGTCTCCACTCGAGCTTGAGCCTCCGGCGTGCTCCTGGAGCAACAGAGAGGCCAACGCAGCCGCTAGTTGGCCCCCTAGTGCATCGCAGCCTCGTGCCCGCATGTTCCCGAACTCCGGCCACCACCGCGAGCTCCATTCCGGTGGACTCCGGCCACCCCAGCTCCAGCCGCTGCCACGAGTGGATGCGCGCGATTCCCAGCTCCGCGTTGATGCCCTCAGCGCGCCCAGCCGCGGTCTGTAGCGCCGCCCCGACCGACTCCGGCGAGTTCCCGCCGCTGCTATGGTCGCCGGCGTCACCTGCTGACGTGGCGCCATTAGCTTAGGCGCTAAACTCGTTTGGTTAGTGCCTGTGTCGATGACATGTGGGTCCCGGGCCCAACTAGTTTAGTCTAAGTCCCTGTTTAGGTTAGTGCTAATCGGTGTGGACCCCACGTGTCAGCTTTGACTTTGGTCAAGTCAACGTTGACCGGTCCCACCTGTCATAGACCCAAACTAGCCCAGAGTCATTGACCAATGGGTCCCGCAGGTCAGGTTTGACCTGGCCGACTAGTTGACCCGCTGACATCACCCTTGCGCAATGCTGACGCAGTAAAGCTTTTCTGGGATTTTAAATAAATCAGAAATGATTTATTTATTTCAGAAAATAGCTAAAACTTCTAAAAATCATAGAAAATAATCTATAACTCAGAATGAAATAAATTATATATGAAAAATTATCAGAAAAATTCAAGGAATCTGTTTATGGCATTTGCATGCATGTTTGAACAACCTAGGGTTGCTGTACAGGGTAATTTGCATAATTGACATTTAAATAAGCACATATGGAATTTGAATTTGAACCCTTGGTTCAAACCAACTTCATTTAATATGATTGCTAGTTGCATTAGCTCAATCAACAACATATTGCCATGACATTATCATGCATCATAATTGTTGCATTGCATTGATTGTGTTCCTCTTTGTTTGCTAGTATTTGTCCCCTCTCGGTAGATGTTGTACCGACGCGGTGACCATTGACACTGATGAAGACCCAATGATATCTTCAGAAGTGCCAGGCAAGCAAAACCCCCCTTGTTCATTCCGATACAATCCCACTCTCTCGCTCCTGCTCTCTTTTACTGCATTAGGACAACAATGATTCATCTGTTACTTGCTGCGGTAGTTGAACCCCTTATTCTCTGCATGACATGTCATTGCCACAGTAAATAGATGAAACCCACTAGCATGAGTAGGAGTTGTTTGAGCCCTGATGTGCCTACTCATTCATGCTTGTTTGTCATGCCTGCTACTGCTTAGAGTTGTGTCAGGTCTGATTCATCGGGGATGAATTGGAAAGTTGTGAACATGTCCTACTGTGTGTGAGCTAAGTGCGTTGGACACGATTTGGTAAAGGTATCGATGAGAGGCCATGTAGGAGTACATGGTGGGTTGTTTCATTAGAACCGTCCTTAAGCACCGAGATCTGTATGTGTGATTTAAGAACCAGTTACTACCATGCATTGGGATCCTTAATTGACCCTCTCGGCTTCTTAACCACCCTAGTCCTCTGTCCAGGAGTTGCAACTAGTTTCTGGTGTTTGTAGGATATGTGTTGGCGGCCGTGCGCAACACTGACCCCAGGGGTGGGCTATGATGCGGTAGATACACCGTGGCCGGGCATGCCGGGCGCCCGTTTGGTGTCTCGGAACCCTGTACACATCGTTCGGGGCCGTATGTGGAAACCTCGGCCGGACTCCCTACGGATGGAACCTGGATAGGCGATAAACCTGGACTAGAGACTTGAGTGTTAGGTAGGCCGTGGCCGAGACCCTCGTTGGGCTTCCGCTTGAAGGTTGCCGAGTACATGTCGTGTAAACGACGGTAAGTGGTGAGAGCGTGTATGAAGAAGTACACCCCTGCAGGGTTAACATCATCTATTCGAATAGCCGTGTCCGCTGTAAAGGACTACTTGGTTGCCTATACAGTTCATAGATAACTTGAAGTGGATACTCTAAAACTCGCAAGATAAGCGTGAGTGCTATGGATCGCCTTCTCGTAGGGAGACGGGAGCGGATCCATAGTGGTGTATTGAATGGTGAATATGTGGACTCGTGTGCGCCACCTCAAAGAGTTGCTTGCAGTCGTAGTTCAGGTTAGCCACTGAGTCAAAGCTGGCTTGCTGCAGTTAAACTCCACCACCCCCTTTATTGATATGATGCATATGTATATAGTTCTGATGTAAGTCTTGCTGGGTACATTTGTACTCACGTTTGCCTATTTTATGTTTTGTAGAGAGACGTTAGTCTCGCTAGTAGTTCCATGTGGACTTCAACGTTTAGCTTGATACCTCAGCTACGATCTTGTGCCCTCGGCAGGATCTGGTAGATAGTCAGGCTTCTTAGCCTTTTTCATTTATAGATGTCTGTACTCAGACATGTTAAGCTTCCGCATGTGCTTGAATTGTATGCTATGATTGTTGGGTCATGAGACCCATGTTTGTAATATCTCGCTCCTCGGAGCCTAATGAATAAATGCTTGAGTCATAGAGTTATGTTGTGATGCCATGTTGTATTTACACATATCGAGCATATTGTGTGTATGATTGAAATGCTTGGTATGTGTGGGATCCGACAATCTAGTTGGTTGTCCTTGGCAGCCTCTCTTATGGGGAAATGTAGTCTAATGCTTTCATGAGCCATAGTAGTCCGCTACAGCCCGGTTCACCTGAGTCCTGCTAGCCCAGCACTACTGCTCAGGACACTTGACTGGCCGGCATGTGTTTCACTTTGTTCCTATGTCTGTCCCTTCGGGGAAATGTCACACGGTGACATCCGGAGTCCTGCCTAGCCTGCTACAGCCCAGTTTACCGGAGTCCTGTTAGCCCAGTGCTACAGCCCGGATTCACACGCTGCTGACCGACATGCTCTAAGTTGATTCATGTATGCCTGTCTCCATGGGTTAGTGCCGTTTTGGGTTCACGACTAGCCATGTCGGCCCGGGTTCTCTGTCATATGGATGCTAGCGACACTATCATATACGTGAGCCAAAAGGCGCAAACGGTCCCGGGCCATGGTAAGGCGACACCCATGGGATACCGTGCCTGAGGCCGCAATGTGATATGAGGTGTTACCGGCTAGATCGATATGACTTGGAATCGGGGTCCTGACAGCTTTGGTATCAGAGCCTGAATGCCTGTAGGATTACCAAGCCAAACTGGTCGAAGTTGAGTCTAGAAATGCTTTAGTTATATAAGGGAATTGATTGTGGAAGGAACGTAAGGCTCTTTTTACTCCTTTACCTTATGTCCTTCTGATCTGAGTCAACCTCTTCTTTTCTATGGGGATTAAGAACTAGGCCTTCTCATCTATCTATCAGGATTACGTGTTACTAAACCATAGTTGCCTAGGATTGTTGAGTTTAAGCCTCAGTTCAGTTCCTACTACTTCCATATGTTCATAGCTGGCCTCAGAACCTTGATATTGTGTTGTTGAGTGGTTATGCCACCATTTTGCAGGTAGTCTCAAATCTTTTGAGCATTTACAGCCGTTATGCTGTCCGAGTCATCCCAGGTCTCTAAATAGTCTGATGCAATTGCAAACCCCTTCCTCCTGTTCCTGATGTCCATTTGGGCCAGATTAATCACACTAATCGGTGAGTTGAGGTACTCTGTTGCCTCGACATATATGTTGGAGCTATTTTTATGGCCCTAGGTGTTTTAGGGAGTCACCCAGTGATCTAGGCATGTTTTGTATCCCCAGTGTGTGATTCTGGCCATTATTCTCGAAAGCATCCTGTGATGCCATGTAGTAGTAGGTATTCTATTCATGGGTTCTTGAACGTGAGATTCACCCTACTTACCTCATGTTGATAGTGTTGCTAGTTCCTTTAGGATATTAGTAACCTTTGCGATAGTCCTCGAGGTTCGTGGTACATCCTTCTTCCAATTATCATGAACCATTCTTGGCAGGAGTTCTTTTGAACCAAAAGGTCACAACAGAGTGCTCCTAATGAGTTCTCCATTCTATGTTGTGACTCTGCCAACCCTACCTGTCTGCATGGGTTATCCGGAAGAAATATGTTGAACTTGGTTCGACATGCTAATCTATGCATCCACAACTCAGAAAGTTATATGTTCCTTTGAGTTGTCCCCCTTCCGTTATATTCTGACCTTCATCTATCAATTGATTGTCAAGAGTAGGTGAGCATTCGTTCATCGGTGCCTATTATTCTTGTGGTCCGTCGAGCCATTCTATTTCAGAATGACTAGGAGAAACAAACTCCAGTACCTCATCCATTTCTAGGATTGGGTCAAAGCAGTTGTATTTCGCAGATCAAATGCAATCAAGCTATTGGTCTGTTCTACCCTGAAGTATTATCCACTTTATGTCAGGAATGTCATGAGAATTGCACCTTCCCTTATGAATTCTTGACGTAGTGATACTTCTCGCCATCATTATTCATTCCTCGGTGTCGTGATGTCGCAACCGGAATACCGACAAGTGAATCATGATGTGTGAAATCAATACTCCTAGCAACCCTTTGCTTGGTAGTTAATGGACATTAATATCATTCTTAGTGCACTGATTATTGAATCATCACCCTAAGGTTGATCGTGCTACCTAGTCCTTATTTCCTGGTGCACTCTTCGATCAACGGGTTAGGATTTTGCGAAACCCTTGCTCTTTTGATCATATCGTCTTGCCTTGAAGAGCAAGATTGATCTCGAGCTTAGTATCATGTCGGTGGATCATGATTTTCCGAATATCTTCTCGGAAGCATCACCAGGTTGTCACCTGACCGCTATGTTGAGTTCGTGATCAAGTTGGTTTCTTATAAACCACCCCTTCTCCAAGAATCCGTGTTGGTTACCCCTCAGCTAGTTGGTTAAGCTAAACAACAACTTGGAGAGTTGGAAGATAAAAAGCTTTGCCGAATTTGGTTCTTTCTGAAGGGATATCTTTGTGTTTGTGTGTGTGTTGAAGAAAGATGATATCTTCACCAATTGGTCCTCGTGATTAGTTGTTGAATCTATTGTCTTGTCAAAATTTTGACTTGAGTATGGACTATCGTCAAGTCAAATCAAAACCAATGATGTTCTTAATGTTGTCTTACTCATGGTTGATCCCTCGAGCATACACCATTACATCTTTGGTCTGACCAATGCTATCACTGTGTTCACATGATGGTGGAAGTCCAGTGATATGGAAATTCCGATGAGTTGCTGTTGAGCCCATCAACAGCATTTTGTCTCCCACATGATTCATGTTGAACATCAACCTAGTGTTGGAAACTTTGTAAGCATTGCCTTCATGTTCCTCTCATGGGGTATACGTTTGGATGGAGAAGTGACTTCCTCGAACTCACGTGCATTGGATGTAAGTTGTCGCCGTGGACTCGAGAAAGCTTGTTTTGCTTCCTGTGGAATCATCCCAAGTCAGTCATGCATGTGCGAAGTATTCTATGGTTTGATAGACTGATCATCTTCATTCCGTATGTGTCCCTAGCACACCAAGCCACTGATTGAATTGTTCAAGGAAAAGGAGTTGTTGTGCAAATTCTAGGTCATGCACAAGACTTCGTGACCCTAGATGATGGTTCCCCACCTGAACTTGGTAGTGTTTTATCATAAGACTACTATGTGGTCATGCTTGTCTAGGAGAACATGTTCACATGTGTGTAGCAGAACCAGCTCATGTTTTGGAGCTTGCTATTGTAGTGCATTTCCCGAGAATCTTGCAACGTTATCTTGTCGATTCGTGTTGCAACTCTTCTTTTCAGACATATTGAGTCTGAAGTATCCTGTTTCTAACCCGATCTGAATCTCAGGCAGATATGATGGTTAGAACACTCCCAACATTTGCTTTTTGTTCCCATCTTGCACCACCATTTAACCAAATTTCCATGGGCTGCAATTCTCAGTAATTGTTGTTCAGGATCATCTTCAAAAGTGGTCCTACCATGGGTCCCATCCATTCCCGATGATAGGCAAAAATCATCCATTGCGTTGTCTTCAACAAGGTAGTCCACATCATCCATTCTAGTCCGGGTATGCCATCCCTTCGTACTCCGCCAAATGATTGTTGTGGTTTGCCTTAGGCTGGTATAAAGAGTGTCAATGATCTCTGAATCAAAAGTAATTCTTTTTGCCACTTAAGGGAATATTTCTGCGAGTCACCTTCCTTAAGGTGTCTCGTTGTGGTATCATGGCAACCCAACTCCTCGCTACGTTGACACCGTTCACCACCCTCCTAGGTGTGGGAATTCCGCTACCTATTTAAACCTTGTCATATGCTCATTTCCATCATTCTTGATGTGTGTATCATGTCTCATCTCGAAAGATGTCGCTATGTCTCGTTCTGTGAGTTGATCGTTGGTTGCTCGATCTTCGAGAAGATCGATTCTTCGAGAGTTTCTTTTCTTCCCGTTATCGTGTTGGATGGAGTTCTTAGAGCAAGACATCGAGACAAAGTTGGTGATCATGTCAACGTTCCTATGAAGTGCAACCTGGATCGTGAAGACTGTGATGGTTTGTGCCCCCTCTATCTTCTTACCTCACGTCTTGAATCTCGGGATGAGATTCTTGTTTAGTGGGGGTGAGTTATCACAACCCTAGAGTTTGCTTGTAACTAGTGGCATTGCATCCATGCATCATGTTTAAATTTCATGAAACTTGAAATGGGGATTGTTTAAACCCTAGCATCAAAGGAATTCACTAGGTTCTACTAAAATATTCTTAGTGAATCCAAATGGCTTTAAAAAATGTTCATCATTTCTGGAAAATGCTGGAAGCAATAACTAGAGGTGTTGCACATTTTTCCATGACATATTTGGGCTCTGAATTAAATCATATAGTTTTTGCATTTGGGCATATAAATACTATTAAATATTTTAAATGCTCAAATAATCATAAACTAAAATGTTTACTGTAGGATATATTCCCAACAGTGATCATGAGTAGTTTCATGATTTTTTGGAAGTGTCTAAGTATTTTTAATAAAGCCCTAAAGACTACAGAATAATAGAAAACATAAACAAATAAAAGAAGAGAGAGAAAGGAAACCTACCTGGTCAAAGTGGTCGTCTTCAACCTCTGCCAGTAGGTAGAGGCGTGTCACCGCGTGCGCGCTCGCCCCTGGCCACCTCCTGCTTCCTCCCCGGGCCTTCTAGCAACGCCATGGAGACGCCCCGTGGCCCCTCGCTCCTCTCCCTCACTCTATGCTCTCCCCCTCGCCCTCTGCTCCCTCTCCCGAGCACACCCGAGCGGAGCTCGTCGTCGCCGACGCAATTTACCGCGGCCACCGTCCATCCCGTGCCTCCCCGATGGGTCCAAAGGAACCGCCATCACCTTCTACGTCATCTACACCAACCCATTCGACCGCGGGAGCCCTGTAGCGTCTTCCCCAAGCTTATCCCCAACCTCCGGCCGCTGGCAACCTCACCAGCGATTCGCCGCCGTCTCCGCCTCCCCGAGCCCGCTTAGTCCTCCCTTGAGATCGCTGTGAGCTCCGACACCTTTCCCCCTCCTCCTCGAGATCGTTTCTGTCCTCTAGCTATGCCAGCCGCCGTATTCGAGCGCCGCCGTCCGCCATGGACGTTGCTCTCACAGCCACCGTGCGTCTCCACTCGAGCTTGAGCCTCCGGTGTTCTCCTGGAGCAATAAAGAGGCCAACGCAGCCGCTAGTTGGCCCCCTAGTGCATCGCAGCCTCGTGCCCGCATGTTCCTGAACTCCGGCCACCGCCGCGAGCTCCATTCCGACTCCGACCACCCCAGCTCCAGCCGCTGCCACGAGTGGATGCGAGCGATTCCCAGCTCCACGTGTAGCGCCGCCCCGACCAACTCCGGTGAGTTCCCGCCGCTGCTATGGTCGCCGGCGTCACCTGCTGACATGGCGCCATTAGCTTAGGCGCTACACTCGTTTGGTTTGTGCCTGTGTCGATGACATGTGGGTCCCTGGGCCCAACTAGTTTAGTCTAACTCCCTGTTTAGGTTAGTGCTAATCGGTGTGGACCCCACATGTCAGCTTTGACTTTGGTCAAGTCAACGTTGACCGGTCCCACCTGTCATAGACCCAAACTAGCCCAGGGTCACTAACCAATGGGTCCCGCGGGTCAGGTTTGACCTGGCCAACCAGTTGACTCGCTGACATCACCCTTGCGCAATGCTGACGCACTAAAGCTTTTCTGGGATTTTAAATAAATCAGAAATGATTTATTTATTTCAGAAAATAGCTAAAACTTCTAAAAATCATAGAAAATAATCTATAACTCAGAATGAAATAAATTATATATGAAAAATTATCAGAAAAATTCAAGGAATCTGTTTATGGCATGTGCATGCATGTTTGAACAACCTAGGGTTGCTGTACAGGGTAATTTGCATAATTGACATTTAAATAAGCACATATGGAATTTGAATTTGAACCCTTGGTTCAAACCAACTTCATTTAATATGATTGCTAGTTGCATTAGCTCAATCAACAGCATATTGCCATGACATTATCATGCATCATAATTGTTGCATTGCATTGATTGTGTTCCTCTTTGTTTGCCGGTATTTGTCCCCTCTCGGTAGACGTTGTACCGACGCGGTGACCGTTGACACTGATGAAGACCCAATGATATCTTCAGAAGTGCCAGGCAAGCAAAACCCCCGTTGTTCATTCCGATACAATCCAACTCTCTCGCTCCTGCTCTCTTTTACTGCATTAGGACAACAATGATTCATCTGTTACTTGCTGCGGTAGTTGAACCCCTTATCCTTTGCATGACCTGTCATTGCCACAGTAAATAGATGAAACCCACTAGCATGAGTAGGAGTTGTTTGAGCCCTGATGTGCCTACTCATTCATGCTTGTTTGTCATGCCTGCTACTGCTTAGAGTTGTGTCGGGTCTGATTCATCGGGGATGAATTGGAAAGTTGTGAACATGTCCTACTGTGTGTGAGCTAAGTGTGTTGAACACGATTTGGTAAAGGTATCGATGAGAGGCCATGTAGGAGTACATGGTGGGTTGTTTCATTGGAACCGTCCTTAAGCACCGAGATCTGTATGTGTGATTTAAGAACCAGTTACTACCATGCATTGGGATCCTTAATTGACCCTCTCGGCTTCTTAACCACCCTAGTCCTCTGTCCAGGAGTTGCAACTAGTTTCTGGTGTTTGTAGGATATGTGTTGGCGGCCGTGCGTAGCACTGACCCCAGGGGTGGGCTATGATGCGGTAGATACACCATGGCCGGGCATGCCGGGCGCCTGTTTGGTGTCTCGGAACCCTGTACACATCGTTCGGGGCCGTATGTGGAAACCTCGGCCGGACTCCCTGCGGATGGAACCTGGATAGGCGATAAACCTGGACTAGAGACTTGAGTGTTAGGTAGGCCGTGGCCGAGACCCTCGTTGGGCTTCCGCTTGAAGGTTGCCGAGTACATGGCATGTAAACGACGGTAAGTGGTGAGAGCGTGTATGAAGAAGTACACCCCTGCAGGGTTAACATCATCTATTCAAATAGCCGTGTCCGCGGTAAAGGACTGCTTGGTTGCCTATACAGTTCATAGATAACTTGAAGTGGATACTCTAAAACTCGCAAGATAAGCATGAATGCTATGGATCGCCTTCTCGTAGGGAGATGGGAGCGGATCCATAGTGGTGTATTGAATGGTGAATATGTGGACTCGTGTGCGCCACCTCAAAGAGTTGCTTGCAGTCGTAGTTCAGGTTAGCCACTGAGTCAAAGCTGGCTTGCTGCAGTTAAACTCCACCACCCCCTTTATTGATACCGATGCATATGTAGATAGTTCTGATATAAGTCTTGCTGGGTACATTTGTACTCACGTTTGCCTATTTTATGTTTTGTAGAGACACGTCAGTCTCGCTAGTAGTTCCGTGTGGACTTCGATGTTTAGCTTGATACCTCAGCTACGATCTTGTGCCCTCGGCAGGATCTGGTAGATAGTCAGGCTTCTTAGCCTTTTTCATTTATAGATGTCTGTACTCAGACATGTTAAGCTTCCGCATGTGCTTGAATTGTATGCTATGATTGTTGGGTCATGAGACCCATGTTTGTAATATCTCGCTCCTCGGAGCCTAATGAATAAATGCTTGAGTCATAGAGTTATGTTGTGATGCCATGTTGTATTTACACATATCGAGCATATTGTGTGTATGATTGAAATGCTTGGTATGTGTGGGATCCGACAATCTAGTTGTTTATCCTTGGCAGCCTCTCTTATGGGGAAATGTAGTCTAGTGCTTCCATGAGCCATAGTAGTCCGCTACAGCCCGGTTCACCTGAGTTCTGCTAGCCCAGCACTATTGCTCAGGACACTTGATTGGCCGGCATGTGTTTCACTTTGTTCATGTGTCTGTCCCTTTGGGGAAATGTCACGCGGTGACATCCGGAGTCCTGCCTAGCCTGCTACAGCCCAGTTTACCGGAGTCCTGTTAGCCCAGTGCTACAACCCGGATTCACACGCTGCTGACCGACATGCTTGAAGTTGATTCATGTATGCCTGTCTCCATGGGTTAGTGCCGTTTTAGGTTCATGACTAGCCATGTCAGCCCGGGTTCTCTGTCATATGGATGCTAGCGACACTATCATATACGTGAGCCAAAAGGCGCAAGCGGTCCCGGGCCATGGTAAGGCGACACCCGTGGGATACCATGTGTGAGGCCGCAATGTGATATGAGGTGTCTTGTCACTTAACCTCTTGGTTCTCGTCGTGTCACTACTAGGAAAAGGCCTTCTAGTGGCGCACCTGTTTTGGCTACTAATGGCGCACTACAGGTGCGCCACTAGCATCATGCCATTAGAATTTTTTACTAATGGCGCACCTGTGGTGCGCCATTTGTATCTGGTATACTAATGGCGCACCACGAAGTGCGCCATTAGTATATCCCACATTGCGCCATTAGTATGCCTCCCAGGGGGCCATATTTACCCATGTGCTCTGGCTTACTAATGGCGCACTAGTTGATGATGCGCCACTAGTGTGCTTTTTGAAGTGCGCCACTAAAGTGCTGAGTGGTGCGCCACTAGTATGAATATTAGGGATTTTTTTCTTTTTTGATATTTGCACAGGTTACAAAACATATTAGAGAGCACAACATTGAAACAACAGATTTATCAAATACAATAGAAGATTAGTCTTTGAATACAATTCATCATATGAGTCTCCATATTTAAAATACCGAACAAAGTTAGAACATTACAAGTCTCGAGACCGCGAGTAGCTAGTTTGTCGAAAGTAATGCTGCATTCGAAGATATTTGAGAGATGTGTCCTCTCTTATCTCCGTGCTACTGCTACTGCTATGCCTAAACATGACCTAAATACCCTATTTAAGGTAAAATAGCATAAAACAAAATAGACCCTGACTCTCCATTATGCATCATGTCTCCAATTCTTGTGCTTCGCTTCCTTTTGCTTCCAAGAACCTCCTTACGGCTGTCCATACATTTTTTCCATCCTTTGATTTGCATGTCTCCACTTCTTTTAGAAATCTAGTATGGACAGTTGAGATTCGTAGGATGACCTGGCAGTATGTTCAAAACATTAAGGCTACCTTTGTGATACATCAAATGAGGCACACAATTCTCTGGGATTATCTGTTGAAAAACATAGTAATAACTTCATAGTTAGCAATGATGTACTAGTTTTAGAAGTATGCAAAAGATGCACGGATGTCGTAATAGTAGAAGATCCTACCAGGGTATCTCCATGGTAGTTACCTGTAGCGACCCGACCTCAAACGGTCAGGTCTCTGTGCTTCAGTGTCATCCCTGGATCGGTAATGCTGACACACACAATACCCGAGGATTTATAACAGAGTAGCAATCACACACTTATTACATCGAATATCTCAAAAGAGAACTTATTACAATAATATGACTTAAGGCCATCTAATATGATAACAGCGGAAGGCTTGGAAGATAAAGTGAGTACATCAACTCCAACGGCATAGCTAAGCTGCAGGGCAACGACCTAACGAACCTTACCCCTTGTCTGAAAAGTCTGCAACATAATACGTTGCAGCCCGAAAACGGGTCAGCACATGGAATATGCTGGCAATATGACACAGTAGAGCATGAACAGAGTAATGCTATATCTATATGCATATTTGGCTGGTGGAAAGCTCTATGGTCATAGTTTTGCGAAAAGCCAATTTTTCCCTACAACAAAGAAACAGATTTTAATTTTATTATCATGGTGGTTGAACAATATTGAGAAGGTACCCCCAACTCAATCCCAAATTAAAGTAGTTAACAACCCAACAATATTAATTAAGAGTGATGAGATACATGTGATAAACCAAGTACTAGATACTCAAAATTGTCCATAACCGGGGACAAGGCTAACCATGATTAGATTGTACACTCTGCAGAGCTTTGCGCTCTTTTCCCAACAAGACTCGATCGCCTCTGTTGTATTTCTCGCACTACAAGGTGTTTGAGAAACGGATGACCGAGACACAGTCTTTCAAAAACATTAACTCTCTACTCCGGGCAGACCATACCGAACCTACAAAACCCACTACCTGCTGATCCACCTCTTCGAGAGCTTCACGTAACTTACTCAACTATGATAGAGCCCATAATAGCTTGTGGTTGCACACGGAAGTTTCTAGCATGAATCATCCCAGTTCCCTTTGAGCCTGGGTGGCGGTCCATAGGAAGATCACACGGGTACCCCGGGATTTCCAAAAAAACAGACACACTGGGTTCCCCAGGTGCCTCAATCCACCCAGATGTTAATTTAAGTTGTCACCTTAAGTTGAACCATTAATTAACAATGTCACATCTGTCATGGATTTCACTAAAACCAAAACCACGTCTACGAGCATAGCAAAATAATATAACCAACGCGTAGAAGTAACTCCCAAGGGTTTGAATGCAGGGGAATAGGTTCCTACCTCATCAACTACTTCCCAATACCCACATGTTGTCAATCCTACTCATGCAATGTTTGAGGGTACTAATGCATAAAAACTGGGTATAAAAGGGATATGATCAAAGTGTTACTTGCCTTGCTGACGATCCACGAATCCTAGGGACTCGTAGTAACACGCTTCGCACTCCGGGAATTCTATCACAACAAACAATAACATACATAAGCAACAAGAAAATATGCACAAGCAAAACTCAAATACGAGAGGTTGACCAGAAAGTTCAACTTAAGAACTCCGGTTTGCAAAAAGAATCAAATCAAACGGAGCAACGAAACTCAAACGGTGAAAGAAACAAGATCCGTTTACTAATCTGAACTAAGGTCAAATTTTACAGTTCCAAAATCTTGTTTAAGTTGATTAAACAGAAAGAGGGTCTCGGGACGAAGATCTAGGCGCTTGAATCGCCTGATTCTGACTAACGAGTGAAAAGATAAACAAAAACTAAAATTGGATCAAAAATCACGATCGAAAATAATCGCAGATAAATTCGATAAAAAGAAAACTGACGAACAGACTAACGAACGAGCGTTCGTTAGCTGTAACTAACAGGCGAAAACCATTCGCTAAAACGAACGTATGGACGAATGTCCGCTATTTAGAAGAACCGAGAAAAATCGGCGAACCGATCTAAAAAACGAACTAGGGTTTCTAAAAAAACCAAACATTTTTTTAAACCGGCGGCTCGGATCCGGCACGGTACCTCCTGCGAGGCGGGGTTGGGCGGCGGGGCGGCGGCTCGCGGGGTGGCGGGGCTCCACGGCGGCGCAGCTAGCAGCGGCGGGGCGAGGCGCGGGCGGCGGCGGTGAGGCGGCGGGGCTGCGGTGGTGGTGGTGGGTGGCTCGGGGCGGCGGGGTATATAAAAAGGGGGAGCGGCGACTTGGGGAGGGGCCAAGGCGGGGCGGTGGAGTCCGGCTCAGACTCCTCGTCCGAGTCGGCGGCGGCGCGCGCGACGGGGAGGCGGTGGCACGGGCGGTTGGCCCGGCGGCCTGGCTGGGTTTTTGCCGAGTCGACGGAACCTCTTTTTATTAAACAATTTCACCGACAGAAATAAAATTCTAGAAAATAAAATAAAAATCTAAAAATGCCAAAACAAATTTTTATCGCCTAAATAAAATATTTAGGACAAGATGATCATTTTCTTGGCCCTAAAATGCAATTTTTGAAAACGTGCAATTTTTCTAATGCAAATAAAATCCAAATAAAAATCAAATAAAACCAAGAAAGTGATTTTAATATTTTTCCTCCAATATTTCTATTATTTTGGAGAAGTCATATTATCTCCTCTCAATTTTTTTAATATGAAATATATTTCAGAGAGAAAAATTATTAAAATCAAAAAATCCTCGTTTCATTATTTGATAAAAATCAAATATGAAAACCGAGAAATCCCCAACTCTCTCCGAGGGTCCTTGAGTTGCTTAGGATTTCAGGGATTGCAGAACGAAAATGCAATAAAATATGATATGCATGAATGACCTATGTATAACATTCCAAATTGAAAATTTAGGATGTTACAAACCTACCCAGCTTAAGATGAATCTCGCCCTCGAGATTCGGGTTGGCTAGAAAATAGGTGTGGGTGGTCTTTGCGGAGATCATCCTCTCGTTCCCAGGTGGCTTCATCCTTGGTATGGTGACTCCACTGAACTTTGGAAAACTTGATAACCTTGCTGCGGGTGACTCGGCTGGCAAACTCAAGAATCTTAACTGGCTTCTCCTCATAAGTCAAATCACTGTCCAACTGAATCGCCTCCAAGGGTACTATATCTCTTAATGGTATATCGGCCATCTCAGCATGACACTTCTTCAACTGTGAAACGTGGAACACATCATGAACTCCTGACAATCTCTCAGGTAATTCCAACTTGTAAGCGACTTCTCCCATTCGTTCCAAAACACGATACGGTCCTACAAATCTCGGGGCTAACTTTCCCTTAACTCCAAAACGTTTCACTCCTCGCAAGGGTGATACTCGCAGATATGCTCTATCTCCAATTTCATAGGTTACCTCCTTGCGTTTCGAGTCTGCGTAACTCTTCTGCCTGGACTGAGCAATCTCCAGTCTATCACGAATCAGTTTAACCTTCTCCTCAGATTCCTTGATCAAGTCTGGTCCAAACAACTGCCGGTCTCTTACCTCATCCCACATCAACAGCGTTCTGCACCTGCGTCCATACAGAGCTTCAAATGGTGCCATCTTCAAACTGGATTGGTAGCTATTGTTGTACGAGAACTCTGCGTAAGGCAAATTGTCATCCCAGCTAGATCCATGATCTAGCACACAGGCTCTCAACATGTCCTCCAAAATCTGATTGAATCTCTTAGTCTGTCCATCCGTCTGCGAGTGGAACGTTGTATTGAACTCCAATCTTGTTCCCAAAGTCTGGTGTAACTGATGCCAAAACTTTGAAGTAAATTGTGTTCCTCTATCTGATACGATGGTCCTCGGAACTCCATGCAGACATACGATCCTGGACATATATATCTTGGCCAACTTCGCACTTGTATAGGTGGTTTTCACTGGGATAAAGTGAGCCACTTTGGTCAAGCGATCAACTACTACCCATATAGAATCATATCCTGCTTTGGTTCTGGGCAATCCGGTGATAAAATCCATGCCAAGTTTATCCCATTTCCATTCTAGTATCGGCATAGGCTGTAACAGTCCTGCTGGTTTCTGATGCTCTGCCTTTACTCTTTGACAAACATCACATACGGCTACATACTCGGCGATACCCTTCTTCATACCAGTCCACCAGAAATGTTCCTTCAAATCCAAATACATCTTGGTGTTTCCGGGGTGTATCGAGTATGGTGAGTCATGAGCCTCCTGAAGTATTAACTTCCTGATCTCTGGGTTATTGGGCACATAAACTCGGTCCTCAAACCCATAAGGTATCATGATCATCCTCACAAAAACCTTTGGCCTTTCCTTTGCTCATCTTCTCCTTTATCTCGGAAATCTCTTTGGCATCCTTCTGAGCTTCTCGAATCTTGCCCAATAATGTAGACTGAACCTCCATTGTTGCAACGAAACCTCTTGGAACAATCTCCAATCGGAGTTCCGTGATATCCACTGCTAACTCCCTCGACAATCCCTTACTTTCAAGGATATTGGCATAACTCTTCCGGCTCAAAGCGTCTGCTACGACATTGGCCTTTCCGGGATGGTAGTGTAGCTTCATATCATAATCCTTTATAAGCTCCAACCATCTCCTCTACCTAAGGTTCAACTCCCTTTGGGTGAAAATGTACTTCAAACTCTTATGATCCGTGTACACATCACAACGGTTTCCAATAAGGTAATGTCTCCAAGTCTTCAATGCATGCACTACGGCTGATAGCTCCAAATCATGCGTGGAATAGTTCAACTCATGAGGTTTTAGTTGTCGTGAGGCATACGAAACAACTCTTCCGTCCTGCATAAGCACACATCCAAGTCCTAAGCGAGAGGCGTCACAATACACTTGGAACTCCTTATGTATATCTGGCAGTGTTAGCACTGGGGCTGTAGTTAAACGTTTCTTCAACTCCTGGAAACTTGCCTCGCAATCATCTGTCCATTTAAACTTAGTGTCCTTTTTCAATATTTCAGTCATTGGCTTCGCAATCTTGTAAAAATTCTTAATGAATCTCCGGTAGTATCCTGCGAGTCCAAGGAAACTGCGGATCTCACTAACTGAAGTGGGTGCCAACCATTTAGTGACTGACTGAACCTTGCTGGGGTCTACTGCTATACCTTCTCCTGATATAACATGTCCAAGGAATCTGACTTCCTTCAACCAAAATTCGCATTTGCTGAACTTAGCATACAACTGGTGTTCCCTGAGTTTCTCGAGAACTAACCGCAAATTCTCCTTGTGCTCCTCTTCATTCTTCGAGTATACCATAATATAATCAATGAACACCACAACAAACTTGTCCAAATATTCCATGAACACCTTGTTCATCATGCTCATAAAATAGGCAGGGGCGTTAGTGCTACCTCTTGAGCTTGCGTTGGTTTTCCCCAAAGAGGAAGGGATGATGCAGCAAAGTAGTGTAAGTATTTCCCTCAGTTTTTGAGAACCAAGGTATCAATCCAGTAGGAGGCCACACTCAAGTCCCTCGTACCTGAATAAAACGATAGCTACTCGCAACCAACACGATTAGGGGTTGTCAATCCCTTCACGGTCACTTACGAGAGTGAGATCTGATAGATATAATATTTTTGGTATAAATATGCAAAGTAAAAAGTAAAGGCAAAGTAAAAAGCAAAAAAAGATTAAAGTGATGGAGATTGATATGATGAGAATAGACCCGGAGGCCATAGGTTTCACTAGTGGCTTCTCTCAAGAGCATAAGTATTCTACGGTGGGTGAACAAATTACTGTTGAGCAATTGACAGAATTGAACATAGTTATGAGAATATCTAGGCATGATCATGTATATAGGCATCACGTCCATGACAAGTAGACCGAAACAATTCTGCATCTACTACTATTACTCCACTCATCAACCGCTATCCAGCATGCATGTAGAGTATTAAGTTAAAAACAGAGTAACGCCTTAAGCAAGATGACATGATGTAGATAGATAAATTCATGCAATATGAAATAAACCCCATCTTGTTATCCTCGATGGCAACGATGCAATACGTGCCTTGCTGCCCCTTCTGTCACTGGGACAGGACACCGCAAGATCGAACCCAAAGCTAAGCACTTCTCCCATGGCAAGAACTACCAATCTAGTTGGCCAAACCAAAAGGATAATTCGAAGAGACTTGCAAAGATAACCAATCATACATAAAAGAATTCAGATAAGATTCAAATATTATTCATAGATAGACTTGATCATAAACCCACAATTCATCGGTCTCAACAAACACACCGCAAAAAGAAGTTTACATCGAATAGATCTCCACAAGAGAGGGGGAGAACTTTGTATTGAGATCCAAAAAGAGAGAAGAAGCCATCTAGCTACTAACTATGGACCAGAAGGTCTGAGGTAAACTACTCACACTTCATCAGAGAGGCTATGATGATGTAGAAGCCCTCCATGATGACGGCCCTCTCCGGCGGAGCTCCGAAACAGACCCCAAGATGGGATCTCGTGGATACAAAAAGTTGCGGCGGTGGAATTAGGTTTTTGGCTCTGTATCTGATCATTTGGGGGTACGTAGGTATATATATGAGGAAGGAGTACGTCGGTGGAGCATCGAGGGGCCCATGAGGCAGGGGGCGCGCCCTAGGGGGGGGGGCCACCCTTGTGACCGCCTCTTTGACTCCTTGGAGCAGGGTCCAAGTCTCCTAGATCACGTTTGGTGAGAAAATCACATTCCCGAAGGTTTTATTCCGTTTGGACTCCGTTTGATATTCCGTTTCTTCAAAATACTGGAATAGGCAAAAAAACAGCAATTCTGGGCTGGGCCTCTGGTTAATAGGTTAGTCCTAAAAATAATATAAAGTGGAAAATAAAGCCCAATATAGTCCAAAACAGTAGATAATATAGCATGGAACAATCAAAAATTATAGATACGTTGGAGACATATCAGGCATCCCCAAGCTTAATTCCTGCTCGTCCTCGAGTAGGTAAATGATAAAAAGAGAATTTTTGATGCGGAGTGCTACTTGGCACAATTTCAATGCAAATCTTCTTAATTGTGATATGAATATTCATATTCGAAAGATTCAAGAAAAAAGTTTATATTGACATAAAAATAATAATACTTCAAGCATACTAACAAAGCAATTATGTCTTCTCAAAATAACATGGCCAAAGAAAGTTATCCCTACAAAATCGTATAGTCTGGCTATGCTCTATCTTCACCACACAAAGTATTTAAATCATGCACAACCCCGATGACAAGCCAAGCAATTGTTTCATACTCTAAATTTTTCAAAACTTTTTCAATCTTCACGCAATACATGAGCGTGAGCCATGGATATAGCACTATAGGTGTAATAGAATGGTGGTTGTGGAGAAGACAAAAATGAGGGGAATATAGTCTCACATCAACTAGGCGTATCAACGTGCTATGGAGATGCCCATCAATAGATATCAATGTGAGTGAGTAGGGATTGCCATGCAACGGATGCACTAGAGCTATAAGTATATGAAAGCTCAAAAAGAAACTAAGTGGGTGTGCATCTAACTTGCTTGCTCATGAAGACCTAGGGCAATTTGAGGAAGCCCATCATTGGAATATACAAGCCAAGTTCTATAATGTAAAATTCCCACTAGTATATGAAAGTGATAACATGAGAGACTCTCTACGATGAAGATCATGGTGCTACTTTGAAGCACAAGTGTGGTAAAAGGATAGTAGCATTGCCCCTTTTTATTTATTTTCTCCTTTTTTGGGGCCTTCTTTTTTTCTTTGGCCTTTCTCTCTTTTTTTTGGACAATGCTCTATTAAATGATGATCATCACACTTATTTATTTACAACTCAATGACTACAACTCGATTCTAAAACAAAGTATGACTCTATATGGATGCCTCCGGCGGTGTACCGGGATATGCAATGAATCAAGAGTGACAAGTATGAAAAAATTATGAATGGTGGCTTTGCCACAAATACTATGTCAACTACATGATCATGCTAAGCAATATGAGAATGATGAATGTGTCATGATGAACTAGATGGTGGAAAGTTGCATGGAAATATATCTCGGAATGGCTATGGAAATGCCATATTAGGTAGGTATGGTGGCTGTTTTGAGGAAGGTATATGGTAGGTGTATGATACCGGCGAAAGGTGTGCGGTATTAGAGAGGCTAGCAAAGGTGGAAGGGTGAGAGTGCGTATGATCCATGGACTCAACATTAGTCATAAAGAACTCATATACTTATTGCAAAAATCTAGAAGTTATCAAAGCAAAGTATTACGCGCATGCTCCTAGGGGGATAGATTGGTAGGAAAAGACCATCGCTTGTCCCCGACCGCCACTCATAAGGAAGACAATCAATAAATAAATCATGCTCCGACTTCATCACATAACGGTTCACCATACGTGCATGCTACAGGAATCACAAACTTTAACACAAGTATTCTTTAAATTCACAACTACTCAACTAGCATGACTTTAATATTATCACCTCCATATCTCAAAACAATTATCATGCTTCAATCTTTTCTTAGTATTCAACACACTCAAAAGAAAGTTTCACAAATCTTGAATACCAAGCATATTATTATTAAGCAAATTACCATGCTATTAAGGGACTCTCAACATAATTTAAGTGAAGCATGAGATATCAATAGTTTCTTTAAAACAAATCCACCACCGTGCTCTAAAAGATCTAAGTGAAGCACATAGAGAAAAATTATAACGCTCGAAAGATATAAGTGAAGCACATAGAGCAAAACTACTTAGCTCAAAAGATATAAGTGAAGCACATATAGTATTCTATCAAATTTTAATTCATGTATGGCTCTCTCAAAAGGTGTGTACAGCAAGGATGATTGTGGTATACTAAGACACAAATACACAAATAATACAAAACGCTCCAAGCAAAACACATATCATGTTGGTGAATAAAAATATAGCTCCAAGTAAATTACCGATGAAAGTGGACTAAAGAGGGGATGCCTTCCGGGGCATCCCCAAGCTTTGACTTCTTGGTGTCCTTGGATTATCTTGGGGGTGCAATGGGCATCCCCAAGCTTAGGCTCTTGCCACTCCTTGTTCCATAATCCATCAAAAGAATTCACCCAAAACTTGAAAACTTCACAACACAAAACTTAAAGTAGAAAACTCGTGAGCTCCGTTAGCGAAAGAAAACAAAAGACCACTTCAAGGTACTGTAATGAACTCATTATTTATTTATATTGGTGTTAAACCTACTGTATTCCAACTTCTCTATGGATTATAAAATATTTTACTAACCATAGAGTCATCAAAATAAGCAAACAACACACGAAAAACAGAATCTGTCAAAAACATAACAGTCTGTAGTAATCTGTAGCTAGCGCAATATCTGGAACCCCAAAAATTCTAAAATAAATTTCTGGACGTGAGGAATTTACCTATTAATAATCTGCAAAAATAATTAACTAAATATCACTCTTCAAATAAAAATTATAGAAGTTCTCGTGAGCGCTAAAGTTTCTGTTTTTTACAGCAAGTTCAACAAGACTTTCCCCAAGTCTTCCCAACGGTTCTACTTGGCCCAAACACTAATTAAACACAAAAACACAACCAAAACAGAGGCTAAATAATTTAATTATTACTAAGTAGGAGCAAAAAGCAATGAATAAAAATAAAATTGGGTTGCCTCCCAACAAGCGCTATCGTTTAACGCCCCTAGCTAGGCATAAAAGTGAGGATAGATCTAGGTATTGCCATTCTTGGTTTTAGAGATAAAGAGAGCAAACTTGTTATCTATGGAATTAATATTTCTATTTTGACAAAGTACATGTCCATTAATGGTAGAAGAAAGATTAAGAATGTTGCGGAAATTGGCATCTAGGCTAGCTTTTATCTCTTTAATAGATTCGTTTTGGTAAGAAAGCAAGAGAGATGTGATTTCAGCTTTCTCATTAATGGGGTGCCCAAATATAGTTTTCATCCTCTAATAGGTATCTATGGGGTCCCCTTCAAAGAAACCCCTTTCGAAAATAGAATCTAAAACTTGTTTGAACGAAGCGGGTAGCCCAACATAAAAGCCTTTTAAGTAAACCTCAATTTGATATTGGGGTACATAGCTAGCCCGGATCCTTAACAGCCTATCCCAAGCATCTTTCAAAGATTCATCAAGTAAGTAACGAAAAATTCCAGAATCATCTTCATCAAAATTACTAAGGTTCTCATTGATAACTTCGGCAAGTTGTTCTATAGCATTCCGATTTATGAGTTTAGATAAGATAGCAGGATTGTCTAAAGCACTAGAACTTGGGAGAGAGCCCCCAACTCTTTTTGGTTCTGACATGGCGAGGGAAAAGAGGCAAATAGAGAGGGAGGATAGAGAGAGAGAGGGCGAATAAAACGGCAAGGGTGAAGTGGGGGAGAGGAAAACGAGAGGCAAATGGCAAATAATGTAATGCGAGAGATAGGGATTGTGATGGGTACTTGGTATGTTGACTTTTTGCGTAGACTCCCCGGCAACGGCGCCAGAAATCCTTCTTGCTACCTCTTGAGCTTGCGTTGGTTTTCCCCGAAGAGGAAGGGATGATGCAGCAAAGTAGCGTAAGTATTTCCCTCAGTTTTTGAGAACCAAGGTATCAATCCAGTAGGAGGCCACGCTCAAGTCCCTCGTACCTGCACAAAACGATAGCTACTCGCAACCAACGCGATTAGGGGTTGTCAATCCCTTCACGGTCACTTACGAGAGTGAGATCTGATAGATATAATATTTTTGGTATTTTTGGTATAAAGATGCAAAGTAAAAAGTAAAGGCAAAGTAAAAAGCAAAACAAGATTAAAGTGATGGAGATTGATATGATGAGAATAGACCCGGGGGCCATAGGTTTCACTAGTGGCTTCTCTCAAGAGCATAAGTATTCTACGGTGGGTGAACAAATTACTGTTGAGCAATTGACAGAATTGAGCATAGTTATGAGAATATCTAGGCATGATCATGTATATAGGCATCACGTCCGTGACAAGTAGACCGAAACGATTCTGCATCTACTACTATTACTCCACTCATCGACCGCTATCCAGCATGCATCTAGAGTATTAAGTTAAAAACAGAGTAACGCCTTAAGCAAGATGACATGATGTAGAGAGATAAATTCATGCAATATGAAATAAACCCCATCTTGTTATCCTCGATGGCAACGATGCAATACGTGCCTTGCTACCCCTTCTGTCACTGGGAAAGGACACCGCAAGATCGAGCCCAAAGCTAAGCACTTCTCCCATGGAAAGAACTACCAATCTAGTTGGCCAAACCAAACGGATAATTCGAAGAGACTTGCAAAGATAACCAATCATACATAAAAGAATTCAGAGAAGATTCAAATATTATTCATAGATAGACTTGATCATAAACCCACAATTCATCGGTCTCAACAAACACACCTCAAAAAGAAGATTACATCGAATAGATCTCCACAAGAGAGGGGGAGAACTTTGTATTGATATCCAAAAAGAGAGAAGAAGCCATCTAGCTACTAACTATGGACCCGAAGGTTTGAGGTAAACTACTCACACTTCATCGGAGAGGCTATGATGATGTAGAAGCCCTCCGTGATGACGGCCCTCTCCGGCGGAGCTCCGGAACAGGCCCCAAGATGGGATCTCGTGGATACAGAAAGTTGCGGCGGTGGAATTAGGTTTTTGGCTCCGTATCTGATCGTTTGGGGGTACATAGGTATATATAGGAGGAAGGAGTACGTCGGTGGAGCATCAAGGTGCCCACGAGGCAGGGGGCGCGCCCTAGGGGGGGCGCCCCCACCCTCGTGACCGCCTCTTTGACTCCTTGGAGTAGGATCCAAGTCTCCTGGATCATGTTCGGTGAGAAAATCATGTTCCCGAAGGTTTTATTCCGTTTGGACTCCGTTTGATATTCCGTTTCTACGAAATACTGAAATAGGCAAAAGACAGCAATTCTGGGCTGGGCCTCCGGTTAATATGTTAGTCCCAAAAATAATTAAAAGTGGAAAATAAAGCCCAATATAGTCCAAAACAGTAGATAATATAGCATGGAGCAATCAAAAATTATAGATACGTTGGAGACATATCAGTTAGTCAGTCCAAACGACATGAATGTATACTCGTATAATCCATACCGCATGGTGAACGCTGTCTTTGGTATATCCTTCTCTCGAATTTTCAACTGATGATATCCCAATCGTAGATCGATCTTCGAAATCACTTTAGCTCCTTGCAGCTGATCAAACTGATCATTGATCATCGACAGTGGATACTTGTTCTTAATCGTCACTTCATTCAAGGCTCGATAATCAACAACCATCCTTAGGGATTTATCCTTCTTCTCAACCAAAAGTACTGGGGCTCCCCAAGGTGACGAATTTCTTTGAATGTAACCTTTCTCCAATAACTCCTTGATATGTTTCTTAATTTCCTCCAGATCATTTGCGGGCATCCGATAGGGTCTCTTGGATATTGGCCCTGTACCTGGCAATAGCTCTATCAAAAACTCAATGTCTCTATCCGGTGGCATGCCTGGTAACTCCTCTAGAAAAGCATCCGGGTAGTCCTTCACTACAGGAACTTCCTCCTGAACAACTCCCGTGAGGGCATTCACTTGGCTCCTCCTAGGCACATGCCTAGATACATACTTAATCCTTTTTCCCTCCGGGGTGGTGAGATAAATCGACTTACTAGCACAGTCAATACTTCCTCCATACTTTGACATCCAGTCCATACCTAACATCACATCCAATCCTTGTGACTCCAAGATAATTAGGTCGGACGGAAAAACATGTGTGCCAATGGTTAGGGGTATCTGGTCGCACCATCGGCTAGCCATGTACTATGCTCCGGGTGAACTCACTAGGAGAGGGGTCCTAAGGGTTTGGGTTGGTAGTTTAAACTTATCCACGAATCCCCTTGATATGTATGAATGCGATGCACCAGTATCGAAAAGAACAAGAGCGGTAAATGACTTAACCAAAAACTTACCTATTACCGCGTCCGGCTACTCTTCAACCTCCTCCATGTTAACGTGGTTCACTTGTCCTTTGTTGAATGGATTAGGCTTCTTCCCATTGCTCCCATTTCCATTTCCATTTCCATTCCTTCCTCCGGGGCAATCATTGGCATAGTGCCCTGTCTTCCCTCACTTAAAGCAAGTAACTTGACTTAGGTCTCTTTTGGCGGGTGTGGCTGGGTTAGAGCGGTTCTGATTGTTGTTAGCTCTGTTCCCATTTCCATTCTTAGAACCATTGTGGTTATGCGATCCTCCTGCAGTGTGGTTGTGACCTCCATGGTTATGAACAAGTCCTCCCGAGTTCGGGGTTAGGCGAGGCTTCTGCTGAGCTCCTGAGTTATACTTCCCTTGTCCGTACTTCCTCTTACGGCTCTCAATCTGCTGCTGCTTCCCTTCAATCATAAGAGCCTTATCTACCAACTCCTGGTAGTTGTTGAAGATTGCTACCGTCAACTGCATGCTCATCTCATCATTCGGCCCTTCCATAAACTTCTCCTGCTTCGCGGCATCTGTGGCCACATCATCAGGGGCATAGCGTGATAACTTGCTAAAATCATCCACGTACTGAGCCACAGTACTGTTTCCCTGGCGTAAGTTGCGGAACTCCCGCTTCTTCATCTGCATAGCTCTAGTTGAGACATGGGCTATGCAGAAAGCTTGCTGAAACTGGTCCCAAGTGACATTGGCTACATGAAAAGTGGCCGTGTAATTCTCCCACCATGAGGTTGCTGGTCCATCCAATTGGTGTGCGGGAAAGTGCACCCTCTCAGCATCTGTGCAACCTGCGGTGGTCAACTCCCTTCCAATACGGTGGAGCCAATCATCAGCAACTATAGGCTCGGTGCTACTGGAAAACACCGGCGGCTATAACCTTAGAAAACAGGCTAGGTTGTCCACTGGCGGCAGGTTTTTGTTGTTGTTGTTGTTCTTGTTGTTGTTGTTGTTGTTGTTGTTGTTGTTGTTGTTGTTGTTGTTGTTGTTGTTGTTGTTGTTGTTGTTGTTGTTGTTGTTGTTGTTGTTGTTGCCCTGGTTCTGAACTAGCAATTGCATCAAGGCATTCTGCTGCTGGATCAACTGGGTGAGCTTCGGCGGGAAAGTAAAACCGGTGTCACGTCTCGGAGGCATCTGATGGGTTTAGATGGAAGAGATCAGAATAGAACCAAAGTCTAATGAGAAAGCCCTACCCATATGCATATGAGACAAACACAATCATTTCACTCAATCAATCAAGCAAGTGCATACAAGCGGTCTAGAACTATCGCAAAAGTGCTCAACTACTACTAAATACATGGGGGAATACTAAAAATATATGGTGGTCATCTAGGAATTTTGATCGGTGGAAGACTCCATGATGTCTGCTCCAGCTTCGTCTTCAAAGTCATCCTCACTAGGATTGGAATCGGTGTCGTCGATGATGATGTAGTTGTCCGGGCAAGTGGAATCATCGTCTTCTACTCCCGGTGCTGGACCTCCCATGAATACTCCGAATTCTTAACTAGGTCGTCATTCTTCTCCAGTAGTGTCTTGATTTCCTCCTCATATCCATCGCGTGTAAACTTGAGTTCTTCCTCCAGCTCGATGATCCTAGTCTTCGCCTTCTTCAAGTCCATCATGTTCGCGCACATCTGGTTCTCCTAACGTCGAATGTGCTAGTTTAACTCCTGGATGAAAGCTGCAATGGATCTATCCTTCTTGGTGCTGATTACTTCCCATTGCTCGTCTCGGTGCCCATATATTTGGTAGATAGTGTCCTTGAGTTCCCTGTTGTAGACCTCTCCAATGCGTCCCATGGTAATGTGGGTTGCCATGCTCTTGCCTAGACTCCAGGTGGGTGCTTCCAAAGAAAATTCTATGGGTTTAGAGGTTGGCGAAAATGTCCTTCCTGGAACTTGTACTTGAATCATCCAGCACTCCTCTTCTGGTAAGGTGGCGTTGTATGTCCCGGTGAAGCTTGGTATTCCAATTTTCAAGTACCTAGTGACTTCCTTCAAGTGGCATCCAAAAGATGTGTCTTCATCCGGTTGTGCAAACTTGTTCTTCATCTCCATCATCCTAAAGAGTAGAAAATGGAGAGGAGTCAGAAATGAGTAGAGAAGTGTTACCTATGGTTTATCTTAGTGGTCGTGTCCTACACTCAGTGTGTGCTCTGATACCATCTTGTAGCAACCCGACCTCAAATGGTCAAGTCTCTGTGCTTCAGTGTCATCCCTGGATGGATAATGCTGACACACACAGTACTCGAGGATTTATAACAGAGTAGCAATCACACACTTATTACATCGAATATCTCAAAAGAGAACTTATTAAAATAATATGGCTTAAGGCCATCTAATATGATAACAGCGGAAGGCTTGGAAGATAAAGTGAGTCCACCAACTCCAACGACATAGCTGAGCTGCACGACAACGACCTAACAAACCTTACCCCTCGTCTAAAAAGCCTGCAACATAATACGTTGCAGCCCGAAAACGGGTCAGCACATGGAATATACTGGCAATATAACACAGTAGAGCATGAACATAGTAATGCAATATCTATATGCATATTTGGCTGGTGGAAAGCTCTATGGTTATAGGTTTGCGAAAAGCCAATTTTTCCCTACAACAAAGGAATAGATTTTAATTTAACTATCATGGTGGTTGAACAATATTGAGAAGGTACCCCCAACTCAATCCCAAATTAAAGTAGTTAACAACCCAACAATATTAATTAAGAGTGATGAGATACATGTGATAACCCAAGTACTAGATACTCAAAATTGTCCATAACCGGGGACATGACTAACCATGATTAGATTGTACACTCTGCAGAGGTTTACGTACTTTTCCCCACAAGACTCGATCGCCTCCGTTGTATTTCTCGCACTACAAGGTGTTTGAGAAACGGATGACCGAGACACAGTCTTTCAGAAACATTAACTCTCTACTCCGGGCAGACCATACCGAACCTACAAAAACCACTACCTGCCGATCCACCTCTTCGAGAGCTTCACATAACTTACTCAACTATGCTAGAGCCCATAATAGCTTGTGGCTGCACGCGGAAGTTTCTAGCCTGAATCATCCCAGTTCCCTTTGAGCCTGAGTGGCGGTCCATAGGAAGATCACACAGGTACGCCGGGATTTCCAAAAAAACAGACAACACTGGGTTCCCCAGGTGCCTCAATACACCCAGATGTTAATTTAAGTTGCCACCTTAAGTTGAACCATTAATTAACAATCTCACATTTGTCATGGATTTCACTCGAACCCAAACCACATCTATGAGCATAGCAAAATAATATAAGCAACGCATAGAAGTAACTCCCAAGGGTTTGAATGCAGGGCAATAGGTTCCTACATAATCAACTACTTCCCAATACCCACATGTTATCAATCCTACTCATGCAATGTTTAAGTGTGAAACTAATGCAAAAAAACTGGGTATAAAAGGGATATGATCAAAGTGTTACTTGCCTTGCTGATGATCCGCGAATCCTAGGGACTCGTAGTAACACGCTTCGCACTCCGGGAATTCTATCGCAACAAATAATAACATACATAAGCAACAAGCGAAGATGCACAAGCAAAACTCAAATAAGAGAGGTTGACCAGAAAGTTCAACTTAAGAACTCCGGTTTGCAAAAAGAATCAAATCAAACGGAGCAACGAAACTCAAACAGTGAAAGAAACAAGATTCGTTTACTAATCTGAACTAAGGTCAAATTTTACAGTATCGAAATCTTGTTTAAGTTGATTAAACAGAAAGAGGGTCTCGAGACGAAGATCTAGGCGCTTGAATCGTCTGATTTCGACTAACAAGCGAAAATATAAATAGAAACTAAAATCGGATCAGAAATCGCGGTCGAAACTAATCGCAGATAAATCTGATAAAAGAAAACTGACGAACAGACTAACGAATGAGCGTTCGTTAACTGTAATGTAACTAATGGGCGAAAACCGTTTGCTAAAACGAACGTATGAACGAACGTCCACTATTTAGAAGAACCGAGAAAAACTGGCGAACCGATCTAAAAAATGAACTAGGGTTTCTAAAAAACCGAACGGTTTTTCGGAAAAAAACGACGGCTCAGATCTGACGCGGTACCTCCGGCGAGGGGCTTTGGCGAGGCGGGGTTGGGCGGCGGGGCGGTGGCTTGTGGGGTGTCGGCGGCACGGCAAGCGGCGGCGGCGGTGAGGCGCGGGCGGCGGTGGCGGGGCGCGGGCGGTAGCGGCTCCGCGACAGGGCTGCGGCGGCGGTGGTGGGTGGCTCGGGGCGGCGGGGTATATAAAGAGGGGGGCGGTGACTTGGGGGAGGGGCCAAGGCGGGGCGGCGTAGTCCGGCTCGGACTCCTCGTCCGAGTCGGCGACGGCGGTGCGCGTGACGGGGAGGCGGTGGCGCGGGCGGTTGGGCCGGCGGCCTGGCTGGGTTTCGGCCCAACCGGCGGAACCTCTTTTTTTAAAACAATTTCGCCGACAGAAATAAAATCCTAGAAAATAAAATAAAAATCTAAACATGCCAAAAAAAATCACCGCCTAAATAAAATATTTAGGACGAGATGAACATTTTCTTGGCCCTAAAATGCAATTTTTGAAAACGTGCAATTTTTCTAATGCAAATAAAATCCAAATAAAAAATCAAATAAAATCAAGAAAATGATGTTAATATTTTTCCTCCAATATTTCAATTATTTTGGAGAAGTCATATTATCTCCTCTCATAATTTTTTGATGTGAAATATTTTTTGGAGGGAAAAATTATTAAAATAAAAAAAAAATCCTCGTTTCATTATTTGATAAAAATCAAATATGAAAAATGGGAAATCCCCAACTCTCTTCGAGGGTCCTTGAGTTGCTTAGGATCTCGGGGATTGCAGAATGAAAATGCAATAAAATATGATATGCATGAATGACCTATGTATAACATTCCAAATTGAAAATTTGGGATGTTACATTACCGTAGTTCAACACATGCACTAGTGGCACGTATTGACCATAATGTTGAGGAGTTTGATTGTAGATATTGTAATTCTCAATGTTAGTACAAAATCCGACCAGATGATTTTTCTCCTTGTAAGTTAATTCGGAGCGATCGGTGTAGTGGGTTTTGTCTACCATCTCCCGCACATTCTTTGAAGAATGAACATAAGCTGTCAATGGAAATAAGCTATCAACTATTTTGAAATGAACAATATAAATTAGTTAATAATTAACTATGTTTGAGAAACTCAAAGAGCGGTAGAACTGGAGGCGTATCAACAATGACCCAAATGTCCATATTGTCTTGGTCGATGTCAGGATCACCAAAATCCATGGTGACAAGCATACCCTCATCAAAACCCTACATCTTGCAAAATGCTTCCCAATTTTTGCAACCAAAATGGGTTACGCTCCCAGAATTATACATATTTACTTCAAAATCCACATCGTGATGAGTCCTTAGGTGAATTTTCTTTGTTTCAGAATTTTCATGGTCTTCAAAATCCATCCTCTCCAAGACATAGCATCTTTCATGGCATGGGATAAGCTATACTCGAATTGTAAAAGATGAAAATTACACATTGAAATAGTCGAAGTCATGCTTAATTATGAAAATAACACTTGTCGTTGTTGTGTACCGTTTCAACTTCGAAGGTCTCCTCGAGCTTAATGCTGAAGCGCTGATCATCGTCCAGGTGAGGCCTGTCGCACAGACCTCGATCGTCGTGGCACCAGCCACACTCCGCCAGGATACTTTCGTCGTCCGATGACGACATTTGCGACGTTCATAATTCAAAACTACATCAACTCTTGTGTTGGGTCCAATAAGATAATCCACAGTGTGGTGTTGGCCTACAAACATTTCTTTCTTTAAGCCTGCTACATCCATCTCAAGTATTTATGGTCAAGGGTTAGCAGGGCCATCCAAATAGAATATGTGGTATGTGATTTTTTAGTAGGTCATCCTACTAGATTAGGGTTTATCGATGACGAGCAACTGACATTAGTAGTAACTATGAGTTGATATCACACTTCTATATGTATAACACAAGAGGCAGTTGATCCTACTTAATTAAGTACTAAGTACCCCGGCCCATGCATTAGTTGCAAGTACCCCATATGTCCTATTTTTAGCAAAGTCATGCTAAAATTCATGGAAAATTTCAGCATGACCTTTGCTGAAAATAGGACATTATGGAGTACCCGAATTTGCCGGAACGGAAGTTAATCGACATTCCGGCAAACTCAAGGGCCTCTCGGGGTACCTGCAAAATCATCACGACACGATGGTCGGAGACAGAACCCAGCAAACTAGCACCACAATGTGCCAAGTGGTACTACAAACAAAACTTGTGGCAAGCAATAGCAGAAACAGTTTCATCCAATTTGAATCTGATATCCCAGTGAAATTCAGGTAGCATTCTACAAGTTTTAACTACGAGTAGCGTCCTTGGGGCCAACTCTAATCAATTCAACTACGAGTTGTTGATTCGACAACCTACAAACTGATGACAAATTTATCTACCATGACCACATCTAGGAACAGTTCTATTATAACATAATATTTCAGGGAAACACACAAAAGAAAACAATTCTTGTAATACATTGTTAACAGGGCATGGATTTTACTCCTACAGTATCAGCATGAGAGATATTTAGCGCGTGCACTCGTGAGTACGTCTATGACTTGTGACAATGTGGCAAAGTTGTACAAAAGAACTCAAACCTTTTTAGTTGGTACATAATATGTTCCTACATGATGACCATCTGTCTCAAAACATAAAAAAATCATCTCTTTGTTAACAAAAATCAAAGAACCTTCCAATGAATGTAATTTAATTAATGAGGTTTCACTTGACCAACATGCTCAGTCCTATCTTTGCTCCATAATTTGAAATATATTGCTCATTGGACTTATCTTAAAGAGCTAGCCATGATCAATTCAAATATCAAAATGAATTTAAATTTTCACACTATACCAAGTCTATAGAAGCCATAATAGGATTGTCGTGCGTTGATGCACGATTGTGATTACTTTGTACATATATTTTGAATTTTTTGTAAACATATTATGGCACAGAACTTTGTTGTGCTGATGATCTATGTTGTTGTCAAGCAATAAAGGCGGTGAAAAACATGCATTTGTCATGAGAAATCCTGAACTATTGAAACATTCATCAATTCATAACAGATGTCACCAAGACTACAAGTCTACTAGCATTTAAAATCATGGATGCATCCATGTTTTCCTACAAAAAGACGATCTTGTATTTATTTTTATGAACTTGAAAAGAAGGGTAAGAGGAGAGGGGAGGGGCACCTGCGCAGGGGCCGGGTAGTGACGGACGCCGACGAGGTTGAATGAGCGATGGACGGCGGCGGCAAGGTTGCATGGGCGATGGACGGCAGCGGCGAGGTTGCACGGGCGACGGACAGCTCAGAGGAAGAAGATGTGCTCAGGTGGGCCTCCTCCTCCTGGTGGACACGGGCCTCCTCCTCCTAGTGCTCCGGCGGCGAAGCGGGCACGGGGGTCGTCGGGTGCGGGGGCGCGGGGGCGGCGGCGAAGTACGGGTTAGCAATGGGGAAGATAGAAAGGGGACTGAGGATTTCAGTGCGGGGGGAGGGTTAGCAATGGTGCACCACCTAGCGGTGCGCCATTAGTAAAAAATTGATTGCAATGGCGCACCTCCTGGTGGTGCGCCATTAGTAATCTTTTTTTTTGGATAGCAATGGCGCATCCCCTAGAGGTGCGCCATTAGTAATCTTTTTTTGGATAGCAATGGCGCACCCCCTAGCAGTGCGCCATTAGTAATTTTTTTAGGATTTTTTGTTGCCTAAAGGAGGGCCGGCAGTGGTGTCTTGAACCCTAGGTCTCGCTCGGGGCGCGGGGGGGGGGGGGGGGGGAGGGAGGGGTGGGTGGTGCGCTTGGCCGATTCCGTTCGGGGGAACCGAGCGAGGAGACAGGGGAGGTGCGGGGGGTCGTCGGCGGCGGTGGAGCGGGGGAGGGTACGAGGGATCGTCGGCGGCGGTGGAGTGGGGGAGGGTGCGGGGGGTCGTCGGTGGCGGCGGAGCGGGGGAGGGTGCGGGGGGTGCTCAGCGGCGAGGGGGGTCTGGCGAGGGGGGATAGCGATGGAGATGGAGGGGGATCGAGATCGAGTGTCCTCATGAATATTCAATATTTTTCATATTTAATATGAAAAAATATCATCAAATTTGAAAAAATATTCATGAATTCAAAAGTGCCCATGAATTAAATTTAAAAATATTCATGAGTTCAAAAAATATTTAAAAATTCAATACTTTTTGTGAATTAGAAATTCAATGCCATAATAAACATAAATAAATATTCACGAGGACACTAGCTAGAACAGAAAAAAATGATAGTAGTGGCGCACGTGGTGAGTGGTGCGCCATTACTAGTTAAAACTAGTAATGGCGCACTGTGCCCTGGTGCGCTATTAGTATTTTTGGAAAAAAAATATGTTAGTAGTGGCGCACCATGGGAGTGGTGCGCCATTAGTGTCACACTAATGGTGCACCAACAAATGGTGTGCCACTCCTATATAGTAGTGGCGCACCACATGTCTGGTGCGTCATTAGTGTCCATATTATCTATAGCCCTTTTCCTAGTAGTGTGTACCATGTTCCTCTTTTCTAACGGAGTGTTTTCAACTTCGTTCATCCCCGTTGTATTCTTTTCTCGAAATTGTTTAACCTCTCAAGGTTCATTGGTTTCACTCTGTACAAGAAGAAACTTAGTTTACCTCTCCTCTTCCTTTTATGCTTCTCTCTGGTGCCATCCTAGATCTCAGGACGAGATCCTCTTCTAGTGGTGGAGTGTTGTAACACCGCGGATGTAACTTTCCATATTTGTAACTCCTACTCTTGCCATTTTCAGCTTTGTGATATGGTATTTCCTTCGTGGTTGGGTTTTTGTCTTTGTTTTGCATTTTTGTTCATGTCATGTATTTCATATCATGTCATCATGTGCATCTCATTTGCCTTCGTGTTCGTCTCATGCATCTGGTCATTTTCCCCGTTGTCTGTTTCGCAATCCGACACTCCCTCATGCACCCGTTGCACCCCTCAAACCTCGTTTCGTGAACGGGAAAAAACGTTCTCGGAATGGGTCTAGATTTGTTATGTGGCCTTGGTACATCACCAGTAGGCCACCTGTCAAATATTGTTCTATTTGAAGGTCGTTTGATGCCCCAATGGTTAACCGGGTAACCGTAAAAGCCCCTCTTGTGTTGCAGCCCAACACCCCTCCAAAACAGCCCACTAACCCATCTAAACACTCTCCATGCTCTCCGCCGTTGGATCACGATCGTGTGGACGAAAACCGCATCTCATTTGGACACTCCTAGCTCCCTCTATCTATATATTTTCCCCCTCCTCATTTTTTGCAGATGAAACCCTAGTCTACCACCTCCTTCGCGCTGCCGGACGAAAATCCCGCCGCCGGACATGTCCGCCGACCATGTCGCCTGACCAACCACAAGCCGGCACGTCACCCCACCATCGCTCTCCTCCAACCGCCGCATGCCACGTCGCCTGCAGCCCCTCCACTCCGCCGCGGCCCTTCCAGCCCAGATCGGGCCCTTTCGAGCCCGCGTGCGAGCGCCGCCGCCCGTACAGGAGCCCGCTCCTCCCACTCCCTCGTCCCGTCCGCCGCCCCTCGTTGGCACACCTCCGCCGCCGCTACTCCATCGCCCCGCCGCGAGATCCGCGCCACCTCACCTCGCAGCTCGCCGGAACCGCGCAGCTTCGGTGACCTCCACCTCCGCCGCCCCTCCTCACCAGATCAGGCGCCCCCGCGCCGCCAGCGCCCGGATCCGGCATCCCGACCATCCCTGTGTCTCCGCCGCCGCCGTGCTTCGTCGCCGTTGATCGCCATCGCTGCCATGGCTTCCGCTCGCTCGAGAACGAGGAGGCCGGTAGCGCCTCGAACTCCCCTGCGTCGTTCACGTGGGCCACGGCCTCCCGCCGGCCCAGCATCAGCCCATCTTCCCCGGCCCGCATTATCCCACTAATGGCCCACGGGCCAAGGTGAGCACCCTCCTGCTATTCTTCGCCCCGGCGTAGTTTAGTGTTAAGTCGCTCACTCGGGTTCTTTCCTGGAAATTTGGCCAAGCCTCAGTTTCATCATGTCATGTGCCCATGTTCGTCATGCCATATCTCCATGTCCATGGCTCCGATGCATGCCTATGATATGTCGAAATGTTCGTCTTGTGATGCTCTTCATGTTAGTGGCATTTGCATGCATGTTACTTTCCATATTGATGCTATTATCATCATTGCAATAGTGCTATAAAATGTTAACTGCTGGTTCTTAACAGAACTTGATGATTTGTCATTTTCGTTGCATTTTGTGTGTGCATCTTATGAGTATGATGTCTACATGTTTTATGGGTTCCATCATGCCATCTTCATAGTGGTGCAAGCCTTGTATTTTTTGATCTATGTGGTGACTAGGACAAGCATGCAAAGTAGGCTCCATAATGTTGCTGATTTCAGACACTTCCATTTTGCTAAGTCCTTTTCCTGTTATGTTTTGATGTCATGTAAACTTGTTGCTACCATGAGATCCATGCATATTTTGAGATAGTTCAGTAAGCATGTTTTGTAGATGTGGTACTGCTCTATCCATTCATACCTCTGGTTGCAATTATGGAGTACTCCAACATGTCATTTCCTTGCTCCACTTTTTTGCTAAATATTGTTCCTGGCAGATTGTTAACATGTTATTCAACTTTGCCATGGGTGTTGCTAGTGATGCATGTACCCTATAAACTTGATCTTGCCATGCTTAGATTCTTGAACATGTCTACTTCATGTTGGTTACCTTGCCATGCTATGAAATTCCTTGTGATGAGTGAATTGAGCTTGCAAAGTTGCTATCATGAATCTGTTCCTGCCATGCTCTGTTTTTCTAGCAAGTCTGAAACAGTTCATATAACTTGCCATGTTTGCATGGGTGCCACATTATTTTCCATGCCTCTTTGGGTTATGATCAATAAGGGATATTTGTTCTATGTGTTTAGTACTAGCATGCCATGCCTTTGTTTGCATGATATGTTCCTGTAGCATGTTTTTTGCTTGCTCTAAACATTGCTTCCTGATGCTGTTTTGACATGTCTATGAAGCTCATGTCATTTGCATTTTTGCCAAGCTATTTTGAGCTTGTTCTAGTGAGAAGCAGGAGCTTATTGTTCATGATTTGTAAAGCTTCATGTGTAGTTTATGGTCATATGCTTATTTGCTATGTTGGAGTGTTGTAGCATAGTTTCTTGTTGCATACTAAGTGCTATGGTGTTGTTAATCGCAGATTTGCATCATCCTTGTTTTGCTTGTCATTTGCAAAACGTGCATCCGTTTCCGGTGATCCTTACATCGATTTCGACCGAAAGCACCTCATCTTTCCAGTGGCATACTTGTTTTGACAAGTTGATGTGTTGATCATACTTTTCCTTCCGGAGTACCCATATGCATTGCATATCATATCTTGCATTCCATGACATGTATTGCATCATGTTGCTTGTGCATTGCACCATGACTGATTGTTTTTCTGTTGCTTGTGTTCTTGCTTTGGGTAGAGCCGGGAGACGAGTTCGTGAACGAGGAACCTGTTGAGTACGCTAACGAGGAGCAAGCTTTCGACAACTCTGAGTACATTGCAGGCAAGATGACCACTACCCTTGATACCACTTCTATCTTTGCTTGCTAGTTGTTCGCTCTATCGCTATCTCGCGCTACCTACCACTTGTTATACCATGCATACCATATTGCCATGTCAAGCCTCTAACCCACCTTCCTAGCAAACCGTTGTTTGGCTAAGTTACCGCTTTTGCTCAGCCCCTCTTATGCTAGTTGCATGTGCCTTGCAGGTTGTTCCATGTTGGAACATGGATATGTTGGGATATCACAATATCTCTTATTTAATTAATGCATCTATATACTTGGTAAAGGGTGGAAGGCTCGGCCTTATGCCTGGTGTTTTGTTCCACTCTTGCCGCCCTAGTTTCCGTCATACCGGTGTTATGTTCCTTGATTTTGCGTTCCTTACGCGGTTGGGGTTATGGGACCCCCTTGACAGTTCGCCTTGAATAAAACTCCTCTAGCAAGGCCCAACCTTGATTTTACATTTGCCTAACAACCTATAATTTTCCCTTGGGTTCTGCAGACCCGAGGGTCATCTTTATTTTAGCCCCCGGGCCAGTGCTCCTCTGAGTGTTGGTCCGAAACGGGCAGCTTGCGGGGCCACCTCAGGGAAACTTGAGGGGTTGTTTTACTCATAGCTTGTTCCATCCGGTGTACCCTGAGAACGAGATACGTGTGACTCCTATTGGGATTTGTCGGCACATCGGGAGGTCTTGCTGGTCTTGTTTTACCATTGTTGAAATGTCTTGTAACCAGGATTCCGAGACTGATCGGGTCTTTCCAGGAGAAGGAATATCCTTCGTTGATTGTGAGAGCTTGTGATGGGCTAAGTCGGGACACCCCTGTAGGGTATAAATTTTCAAGAGCCGTGCACACGGTTATGTGGTGGATGGGAATTTGTTAATATCCGGTTGTAGAGAACTTGACACTTGACTTAATTAAAATGAATCAACCACGTGTGTAGCCGTGATGGTCTCTTTTCGGCGGAGTCTAGGAAGTGAACACAGTTTGGGTTATGTTTGAATGTAAGTAGTTTCAGGATCACTTCTTGATCACTTCTAGCTACACGACTGTTGTGTAGCTTCTCATCTTACTCTTATTTGCGTATGTTTAGCCACCATATTTGCTTAGTGCTTGCTGCAGATCCACCTCATTACCTTATCCTACCCATAAGCTTAAATAGTCTTGATCTCGCGGGTGTGAGATTGCTGAGTCCTCGTGACTCATGGATACTTCCAAAACAGTTGTAGGTGCCGATGATACCAGTGCAGGTGATGCTACCAAACTCAAGTGGTTGTTCGACGAGGACCTTGGTCGCTACTATGTGTCGTTTCCTGATGATGAGTAGTGGAGCCCAGTTGGGACGATCGGGGATCTAGCAGTTGGGTTATCTTCTTTTTCTTTTGGTTGTCCATAGTCGGACTATGAGTGTATTTTGGATGATGTATGAATTATTTATGTATTGTATGACGTAGCGAGTGTAAACCAACTCTCTTTATCCCTGTCTTGTTCATTACATGGGATGTTTGTGAAGATGACCCTTCTTGCGACAAAACCACTATGCGGTTATGTCTCTAAGTCGTTCCTTGACACATGGGAGCTATAGCCGCATCGTGGGCGTTACAAGGGGTGGGGGCGTCGGATCCATCCGTGTGGATCGTGTAGCTTTAGTTTTACTCCCTGGTACCTTAGGCTTTTTGGTCGTTCATCGTCTTGACTTCGGCCGCGACGTTGGCGACGCTTAAATAAATATTTCTCCAACGAGGCGATTGGTCCTATGGTTGGCGATGGATTTGGAAACCAGTCTGTTCAACCAAGGATGTTGTGGCGACGGCATCCTTGTGGTGGACTGATACGTCTCCAATGTATCTATAATTTTTGTTTGTTCCATGCTATTATATTATCTGTTTTGGATGTTTATGGGCTTTATTATGCACTTTTATACTATTTTTGGGACTAATCTATTAACTAAAGGCCTGGTGCAAATTGCTGGGTTTTTTTTGCCTATTTCAGTGTTTAGCAGAAATGGAATATCAAATGGAATGCAAACGGAATGAAACCTTCGCGAGGATCTTTTTTGGAACAAACGAAATCCAGGAGACTTGGAGTGGACGTCAAGGAAGCAGCGAGGTGGCCACGAGGTAGGGCGGCTCGCCCAGGGGGGCCAGGAACGCCCCCCACCCTCGTGGGCCCCTCGCAGCTCCATCGACCTACTTATTTCGCCTATATATACTCTTATACCCTGAAAACATCAAGGGGAGCCACGAAACCACTTTTCCACCGCTGCAACCATCTATACCCGTGAGATCCCATATGGGGACCTTTTCTGGTGATCTGTCAGAGGGGGATTCGATCACGAAGGGCTTCTACATCAACACCATAGCCTCTCTGAGATGTGTGAGTAGTTTACCACAGACTTTCGGGTCCATAGTTATTAGCTGGATGGCTTCTTCTCTCTCTTTGGATCTCAATACAAAGTTCTCCTCGATGTTCTTAGAGATCTATTTGATGTAATTCTTTTTGTGGTGTGTTTGTCGAGATCCGATGAATTGTGGGTTTATGATTAAGATTATCTAAGAACAATATTTGATTCTTCTGGAATTCTTATATGCATGATTTGATATCTTTGCAAGTCTCTTCGAATTATCATTTTGGTTTGGCCTACTAGATTGATCTTTCTTGCAATGCGAGAAGTGCTTAGCTTTGGGTTCAATCTTGCAGTGCTCGATCCCAGCGATAGGAAGGGAACCGACACATATTGTATTGTTTCCATCAAGGATAAAAAGGTGGCGTTTATATCATATTGCTTGAGTTTATCCCTCTACATCATGTCATCTTGCCTAATGTGTTACTCTGTTCTTTTGAACTTAATACTCTAGATGAATGCTGGATAGCGGTCGATGTGTGGAGTAATAGTAGTAGATGCAGAATCGTTTCGGACTACTTGACACGGACGTGATGCCTATGTTCATGATCATGCCTAGATAACATCATAACTATGCGCTTTTCTATCAATTGCTCGGCAGTAATTTGGTCACCCACCGTAATATATGCTATCTTGAGAGAAGCCATTAGTGAAACCTATGGCCCCCGGGTCTACTTTACATCATATAAGTTTCCAATCTACAATTCTAGTTTACTATTTATTTTGAAATCTTTACTTTTCAATCTATACAACAAAAATACCAAAAATATTTATCTTATTATCTCTATCAGATCTCACTTTTTTAAGTGACTGTGAAGGGATTGACAACCCCTTTATCGTGTTGGTTGCGAGGTTCTTGTTTGTTTGTGCAGGTACTAGCTGACTTGCATGTAGTCTCCTACTAGATTGATACCTTGGTTCTCAAAAACTAAGGGAAATACTTACACTACTTTGCTGCATCACCATTTCCTCTTCAAGGGAAAACCAACGCTTGCTGAAGAGGTAGCAAGAAGGATTTCCGGCGCCGTTGCCGGGGAGATCTACGCCAAGTCAAGACATACCAAGTACCCATCACAAACTCTTAGCCCTCGCATTACATTATTTGCCATTTGCCTCTCGTTTTCCTCTCCCCCACTTCACGCTTACCATTTTATTCACCTCTTTTCTGTTTGCCCTTTTTCCTTTCGCCTTCTTTTGTTTGCCTCTTGTGTGACTGTTTATTGGATTGATTGTTTGTCACGATGGCTCAAGATAATACTAAATTATGTGACTTTTCCAATACCAACAATAATGATTTTATTAGCACTTCGATTGCTACTCTTTCCGATGCTGAATCTTGTGAAATTAATACTACTTTGCTGAATCTTGTCATGAAAGATCAATTTGCTGGCCTTCCTAGTGAAGATGCCGCTACCCATCTAAAGAGCTTTGTTGATTTATGTGATATGGAAAAGAAGAAAGATGTGGATAATGATATTGTTAAATTGAAGCTATTTCCGTTTTCGCTTAGAGATCGTGCTAAAACTTGGTTCTCTTCTTTGCCTAAAAATAGTATTGATTCATGGAATAAGTGCAAAGATGCTTTTATCTCTAAGTATTTTCCTCCCACTAAGATCATCTCTCTTAGAAATGATATTATGAATTTTAAGCAACTTGATCATGAGCATGTTGCACAAGCTTGGGAGAGGATGAAATTAATTATATGTAATTGCCCTAAGCATGGTTTGAATTTATGGATGATTATACAATAAAATATGCGGGATTGTATTTTGCTTCTAGAAATCTTTTAGATTCGGCCGCAGGAGGCACTTTTACGGAAATCACTTTAGGAGAAGCTACTAAATTCCTAGATAATATTATGGTTAATTATTCTCAATGGCACAACGAAAGATCTACTAATAAAAAAGTTCATGCGGTAGAAGATATTAATGTTTTGAGTGGAAAGATGGATGAACTTATGAAATTGTTTGCTAATAAGAGTGTTTCTTCTGATCCTAATGATATTCCTTTGTCCACTTTTATTGAGAATAATAATGAATCTATGGATGTGAATTTTGTTGGTAGGAACAATTTTGGTAACAACGTGTATAGAGGAAATTTTAATTCTAGGCCGTTTCCTAGTAATTCCTCTAATAATTATGGTAATTCCTACAACAATTCTTATGGAAATTTTAATAAGACGCCCTCTGATTTTGAGACTAGTGTTAAAGAATTTATGAATTCACAAAATAATTTCAATGCTTTGCTTGAAGAAAAATTGCTTAATATTGATGAGTTGGCTAGGAACGTGGATAGAATTTCTCTTGATGTTGATTCTTTGAAACTTAGATCTATTCCACCTAAGCATGACATCAATGAGTCTCTCAAATCCATGAGAATTTCCATTGATGAGTGCAAAGAAAGAACCGCTAGGATGCATGCTAAAAAAGATTGTTTTGTGAAGGCGTGTTCTTCTAATTTTCATGATAATAATGATGAAGATCTAAAAGTGATTGGTGTCTCTACTATTAAATCTTTGTTTGCCAATATGAATCTTGATAAAGATGGGACTGGAGATGAGTCAACTTTAGTTAAAAGGTGTCTCAATGATTCGGAGTTTTTAGATCTTGATGCAAAAATTGGTAAAAGTGGGATTGAAGAGGTCAAAACTTTACATAGCAATGAACCCACTATTTTGGATTTCAAGGAATTTAATTATGATAATTGCTCTTTGATAGATTGTATTTCCTTGTTGCAATCTATGCTAAATTCTCCTCATGCTTATGATCAAACCAAAGCTTTTACTAAACATATCGTTGATGCTGTAATGCAATCCCATAAAGAAAAGCTTGCACTAGAAGTTTCTATTCCTAGAAAACTTTATGATGAGTGGGAACCTACTATTAAAATTAAGATCAAATATCATGAATGCTATGCTTTATGTGATTTGGGCGCTAGTGTTTCCACAATTCCAAAAACTTTGTGTGATGTGTTAGGTTTCCGTGAATATGATGATTCTTCTTTAAATTTGCATTGCGCGGAATCCACCATTAAGAAACCTATGGGAAGGATTAATGATGTTCTTACTGTTAAAAATAGGAATTATGTGCCCGTAGATTTCATTGTTCTTGATACAGATTTCAATCCTACATGTCCTATTATTCTTGGTAGACCTTTCCTTAGAACGATTGGTGCAATTATTAACATGAAAGAAGGAAATATTATGTTCCAATTCCTGTTAAGGAAAGGCATGGAACACTTTCCTAGAAAGAAAATTAAATTACCTTATGAATCTATTATGGGAGCCACATATGGATTGCATACCAAAGATGACATTACCTAGATCTATTCTTGCTTTTATGCCTAGCTAGGGGCGTTAAATGATAGCGCTTGTTGGGAGGCAACCCAATTTTATTTTTGTTCCTTGCTTTTTGTTCCTGTTTAGTAATAAATAAATGATCTATCCTCTTTTATGATTGTGTTTTTTATGTTTTAATTAGTGTTTGTGCCAAGTAAAGCCTTTAGGATCTTCTTGGATGATTGGTATTTGATCTTGCTGAAAAAACCCAGAAAGTATGCGCTCACAAGAATAATTTTCATTTTAGCAAGAGAGTGATAAAATACTGATTCCAACTACAGTAGATCAATATACAAATTATTTAAGATGTCCTAATTTCTCAGGATTTTTGGAGTTACAAGTATTCAAAACTTACAGATTACTACAGACTGTTCTGTTTTTGACAAATTCTGTTTTTTGTGTGTTGTTTGCTTATTTTGATGAATCTATGGCTAGTATCAGGGGGTATGAACCATATAGAAGTTGGAATAAAGTAGGTTTAACACCAAAATAAATAAATAATGAGTTTATTACAGTACCTTAATGTGGTGATTTGTTTTATTATACTAACAGAGCTCATGAGATTTTCTGTTGAGTTTTGTGTTGTGAAGTTTTGAAGTTTTTGGGTAAAGATTTGATGGATTTCGGAACAAGGAGTGGCAAGAGCCTAAGCTTGGGGATGCCCCAGAAGGCATCCCCTCTTTCGTCTTCATCTATCGGTAACTTTACTTGAGGCTATATTTTTATTCACCACATGGTATGTTTTTTTCTTGGAGCGTCTTGTATGATTTGAGACTTTGATTTTTAGTTTACCACAATCATACTTGTTGTACATACCTTTTTGGAGAGACACACATGAGTCATAATTTATTAGAATACTCTATGTGCTTCACTTATATCTTTTGAGCTAGATAATTTTGCTCTAGTGCTTCACTTATATCTTTTTAGAGCACGGTGGTGGTTTTATTTTATAGAAATATTGATCTCTCGTGCTTCACTTATATTATTTTGAGAGTCTTTTAGAACAGCATGGTAATTTGCTTTGGTTATGAAAATAGTCCTAATATGATATGCATCCAAGATGGGTATAATAAAAACTTTCATATAGAGTGCATTAAATGTTATGAGAAGTTTGATTCTTGATAGTTGTTTTGAGATATAAAGGTGGTAATATTAGAGTTGTGTTAGTTGAGTAATTGTGAAATTGAGAAATATTTGTGTTGAAGTTGGAAAGTCCCGTAGCATGCACGTATGGTAAACGTTGTGCGACAAATTTGAAGCATGAGGTGTTCTTTGATTGCTTTCCTTATGAGTGGCGGTCGGGGATGAGCGATGGTCTTTTCCTACCAATCTATCCCCCTAGGAGCATACGCGTAGTGCTTGGTTTTGATGACTTGTAGATTTTTGCAATAAGTATGTGAGTTCTTTATGACTAATGTTGAGTCCATGGATTATTCACACTCTCACCCTTCCATCATTGCTAGCCTCTTCGGTACCGTACATTTCCCTTTCTCATCTCGAGAGTTGGTGCAAACTTCGCCAGTGCATCCAAACCCCGTGATATGATATGCTCCATCACACATAAACCTCCCTATATCTTCCTAAAAACAGCCACCATACCTACATATTATGGCATTTCCATAGCCATTCCGAGATATATTGCCATGCAACTTTCCACCGTTCCGTTCATTATGACACGCTCCATCATTGTCATATTGCCTTGCATGATCATGTAGTTGACATCATATTTGTGGCAAAGCCACCTTCATAATTCTTTCATACATGTCACTCTTGATTCATTGCATATCCCGGTACACCGCCGGAGGCATTCACATAGAGTCATATTTTGTTCTAAGTATTGAGTTGTAATTCTTGAGTTGTAAGTAAATAAAAATGTGATGATTTTCATTATTAGAGCATTGTCCCATGTGAGGAAAGTTCTTCGGAAAAAAGAGAAAGGCCATAAAAAAGAGAGGCCCAAAAAAATGAGAGAAAAAGAGAGAAGGGGCAATGTTACTATCCTTTTTCCACACCTGTGCTTCAAAGTAGCACCATGATCTTCATGATAGAGAGTCTCTTATGTTGTCACTTTCATATAGTAGTGGGAATTTTTCATTATAGAACTTGGCTTGTATATTCCAATAATGGGCTTCATCAAAATGCCCTAGGTCTTCGTGAGCAAGCAAGTTGGATGCACACCCACTTAGTTTCTTTTGTTGAGCTTTCATATATTTATAGCTCTAGTGCATCCATTGCATGGCCATCCCTACTCCTTGCATTGACATCAATTGATGGGCATCTCCATAGCCCGTTGATTAGCCGCGTCAATGTGAGACTTTCTGCCTTTTTGTCTTCTCACACAACCTCCATCATCATATTCTATTCCACCCATAGTGCTATATCCATGGCTCGTGCTCATATATTGTGTGAAAGTTGAAAGAGTTTGAAAAGACTAAAGTATGAAACAATTGCTTGGCTTGTCATCGGGGTTGAGCATGATGGGAGCATTTTGTGTGACGAAAATGAAGCATGGCCAAACTATATGATTTTGTAGGGATAAGCTTTCTTTGGCTATGTTATTTTGATAAGACATGAATGCTTGGTTATCATTGCTTGAAGTATTATTATTTTTTTATGTCAATATTTAAGTATTGATTCGTGGAATAAGTGCAAAGATGCTTTTATCTCTAAGTATTTTCCTCCCGCTAAGATCATCTCTCTTAGAAATGATATTATGAATTTTAAGCAAGTTGATCATGAACATGTTGCACAAGCTTGGGATAGGATGAAATTAATGATACATAATTGCCCAACACATGGTTTAAATTTGTGGATGATTATACAAAAAATTTATGCCGGATTGAATTTTGCTTCTAGAAATCTTTTAGATTCGGCCGCAGGAGGCACTTTTATGGAAATAACTTTAGGAGAAGCTACTAAACTCCTAGATAATATTATGGTTAATTATTCTCAATGGCACACTGAAAGATCTACTAATAAGAAAGTGCATGCGATAGAAGAAATTGATGTTTTGAGTGGAAAGATGGATGAACTTATGAAATTATTTGCTAATAAAAGTGTTTCTTCTGATCCTAATGATATGCCTTTGTCTACTTTGATTGAGAATAATAATGAATCTATGGATGTGAACTTTGTTGGTAGGAACAATTTTGGTAATAACGCGTATAGAGGAAACTTTAATCCTAGGCCTTATCCTAGCAATCCCTCTAATTATTATGGTAATTCCTACAACAATTCTTATGGAAATTATAATAAGATGCCCTCTGATTTTGAATCTAATATTAAAGAATTTATTACTTCGCAAAAGAATTTCAATGCTTTGATTGAAGAAAAATTGCTTAAGATTGATGAGTTGGCTAGGAACGTTGATAGAATTTCTCTTGATGTTGATTCTTTGAAACTTAGATCTATTCCACCTAATCATGATATCAATGAGTCTCTCAAAGCCATGATAATTTCCATTTATGAGTGCAAAGAAAGAACCGCTAGGATCCGTGCTAAGTTAGATTCTTTTATAAGAGTGTGTTCTTCTAGTTTCCATGATAATAAAGATGAACCTCCTATTTTGGATTTCAAGGAATTTAATTATGATAATTGCTCTTTGATAGATTTTATTTCCTTTTTGCAATCCGTGCTGAATTCTCCTCAGTCTTATAGTCAAAATAAAGCGTTTACCAAACATATCGTTGATGCTTTGATGCAATCTTATGAAGAAAAACTTGAGTTGGAAGTTTCTATCCCTAGAAAATTTAATGATGAGTGGGGACCAACTATTAAAATTAAAATTAAAATTAAATATCATGAATTCTATGCTTTGTGTGATTTGGGTGCTAGTTTTTCCATGATTCCAAAGACTTTGTGTGATTTGTTAGGTTTCCGTGATTTTGATGATTGCTCTTTAAACTTGCACCTTGCGGATTCCACTATTAAGAAACCTGTGGTAAGAATTAATGATATCCTTATTGTTTAAAATAGGAACTATGTGCCCGTAGATTTTATTGTTCTTGACATAGATTGCAATCCTTCATGCCCTATTATTCTTGGCAGACCCTTCCTTAGAACGATTGGTGCAATTATTGATATGAAGGAAGGAAATGTTAGATTCCAATTTCCGTTAAGGAAAGGCATATAACACTTCCCTAGAAATAAAATTAAATTACCTTATGAATCTATTATGAGAGCCACTTATGGATTGCCTGCCAAAGATGGCAATACCTAGATCTATGATTGCTTTTTATGCCTAGCTAGGGGCGTTAAATGATAGCGCTAGTTGGGAGGCAACCCAATTTTATTTTTATTCCTTGCTTTTTGATCCTGTTTAGTAATAAATAATTTATCTAGCCTCTGTTTTGGTTGTGTTTTTTGTGTTTAATTAGTGTTTGTGCCAAGTAGAACCGTTGGGAAGACTTGGGGAAAGTCTTGTTAAACTTGCTGTAAAAAAACAGAAACTTTAGCGCTCACGATAACTGCTTCCAGTTTTATTTGGAAAGTGCTATTTAGTTAATTATTTTTGCAGATGATTAATAGATATATTCCTCACGTCCAGCAATTTATTTTAGAATTTTTGGGGTTCCATATCTTGCGCTAGCAACAGATTACTACAGACTGTTCTATTTTTGACAGATTCTGTTTTTCGTGTGTTGTTTGCTTATTTTGATGAATCTATGGCTAGTAAAATAGTTTATAAATCATAGGGAAGTATGAATACAGTAGGTTTAACACCAATATAAATAAAGAATGAATTCATTACAGTAACTTGAAGTGGTCTTTTGTTTTCTTTCGCTAACGGAGTGCACGAGATTTTCTACTTTAAGTTTTGTGTTGTGAAGTTTTCAAGTTTTGGGTAAAGATTTGATGGATTATGGAACAAGGAGTGGCAAGATCCTAATCTTGGGTATGCCCATGGCACCCCCAAGATAATCTAAGGATACCTAAAATCCAAATCTTGGGGATTCCCCGGAAGGCATCCCCTCTTTCGTCTACTTCTATCGGTAACTTTACTTGGAGCTATATTTTTATTCACCACATGATATGTGTTTTGCTTGGAGCGTTTTGTATTATTTGAGTCTTTATTTGTTAGTTTACCACAATCATCCTTGCTTTACACACCTTTTGAGAGAGGCACACATGATTCAAAAATAGTTAGAATACTCTATGTGCTTCACTTATATCTTTTGAGTTATATAGTTTTGCTCTAATACTTCACTTATATATTTTAGAGCACGGTGGTGGATTTGTTTTATATAAACTATTGATCTCTCATGCTTCACTTAGATTGTTTTGAGAGTCTTAAATAGCATGGTAATTTGCTTAAATAATCCTAATATGCTAGGTATACAAGATTAATAATAGAATTCTCTTATGAGTGTGTTGAATACTATGAGAGTTTGATGCTTGATAATTGTTTTGAGATATGGAGATGGTGATATTAAAGATGTGCTAGTTGAGTAGTTATGAATTTGAGAAATACTTGTGTTAAAGTTTGTGATTCCCGTAGCATGCACGTATGGTGAACCGTTATGTGATGAAGTCGGAGCATGATTTATTTATCGATTGTCTTCCTTATGAGTGGCGGTCGAGGACGAGCGATGGTATTTTCCTACCAATCTATCCCCCTAGGAGCATGCGCGTAATACTTTGCTTTGATAACTTGTAGATTTTTGCAATAAGTATATGAGTTCTTTATGACTAGGTTTGAGTCCATGGATCATACGCACTCTCACCCTTCCACCATTGCTAGCCTCTCTAATACCGCGCACCTTTCGTCGGTATCATACACCCACCATATACCTTCCTCAAAACAGCCACCATACCTACCTATTATGGCATTTCCATAGCCATTCCGAGATATATTTCCATGCAACTTTCCACCGTTCTGTTATTATGACACACTTCATCATTGTCATATTGCTTTGCATGATCATGTAGTTGACATCGTATTTGTGGCAAAGCCACCGTTCATAATTCTTTCATACATGTCACTCTTGATTCATTGCATATCCCGGTACACCGCCGGAGGCATTCACATAGAGTCATATTTTGTTCTAAGTATCGAGTTGTAATTGTTGAGTTGTAAGAAAATAAAAGTGTGATGTCATCATTATTAGAGCATTGTCCCAGTGAGGAAAGGATGATGGAGACTATGATTCCCCCACAAGTCGGGATGACACTCTGGACAAAAAATAAAAAATATATATATAAAAGAGGCCATAAAAAAGAGAGAAAAGGCCCAAATAAAAAAATGAGAGAAAAAGAGAGAAGTGACAATGCTACTATCCTTTTACCACACTTGTGCTTCAAAGTAGCAACATGATCTTCATGATAGAGAGTCTCCTATGTTGTCACTTTCATATACTAGTGGGAATTTTTCATTATAGAACTTGGCTTGCATATTCCAATGATGGGATTCCTCAAATTCCCCTAGGTCTTCGTGAGCAAGCGAGTTGGATGCGCACCCACTTAGTTTCTTTTTGAGCTTTCATATACTTATAGCTCTAGTGCATCCGTTGCATGGCAATCCCTACTCACTCACATTGATATCTATTAATGGGCATCTCCATAGCCCGTTGATACGCCTAGTTGATGTGAGACTATCTTCTCCCTTTTTGTCTTCTCCACAACCACCATTCTATTCCACCTATAGTGATATGTCCATGGCTCACGCTCATGTATTGCGTGAAGATTGAAAAAGTTTGAGAATGTCAAAAGTATGAAACAATTGCTTGGCTTTTCATCGGGGTTGTGCATGATTTAAATATTTTGTGTGGTGAAGATAGAGCATAGCCAGACTATATGATTTTGTAGGGATAACTTTCTTTGGCCATGTTATTTTGAGAAGACATAATTGCTTAGTTAGTATGCTTGAACTATTATTATTTCTATGTCGATATTAAACTTTTGTCTTGAATCTTTCGGATCTGAATATTCATACCACAATTAAGAAGAATTACATTGAAATTATGCCAAGTAGCATTCCACATCAAAAATTCTGTTTTTATCATTTACCTACTCAAGGACGAGCAGGAATTAAGCTTGGGGATGCTTGATACGTCTCCAACGTATCTATAATTTTTGATTGCTCCATGCTATATTATCTACTGTTTTGGACATTATAGGGCTTTATTATCCACTTTTATATTATTTTTGGGACTAACCTATTAACCGGAGGCCCAACCCAGAATTGTTGTTTTTTGCCTATTTTAGGGTTTCGATGAAAATGAATATCAAACAGAATGAAACCTTTGGGAAGTGATTTTCTCACCGAACAAGACCTAGGAGATTTGGACCCTATGTCAAGCAACCAACAGGGGGCCACGAGGTAGGGGCGCGCCTACCCCCCCCCCCCCAGGCGCGCCCTCCACCCTCGTGGGCCCCCTGTTGCTCCACCGACGTACTTCTTCCTCCTATATATACCTATGTACCCCCAAACGATCAGATACGGAGCCAAAACCCTAATTCCACCGCCATAACTTTCTGTATCCACGAGATCCCATCTTGGGGCCTGTTCTAGAGCTCCGCCGGAGGGGGCATCGATCACGAAGGGCTTCTTCATCAACACCATAGCCTCTCCGATGAAGTGTGAGTATTTTACCTCAGACCTACGGGTCCATAATTATTTGCTAGATGGCTTCTTCTCTCTTTTTGGATCTCAATACAAAGTTCTCGCCCTCTCTTGTGGAGATCTATTCAATGTAATCTTCTTTTTGCGGTGTGTTTGTTGAGACCGATGAATTGTGGGTTTATGATCAAGTCTATCTATGAACAATATTTGAATCTCCTCTGAATTCTTTTATGTATGATTGGTTATCTTTGCAAGTCTCTTCGAATTATCAGTTTGGTTTGGCCTACTAGATTGATCTTTCTTGCAATGGGAGAAGTGCTTAGCTTTGGGTTCAATCTTGCGGTGTCCTTTTCCAGTGACAGTAGGGGTAGCAAGGAATGTATTGTATTGTTGCCATCGAGGATAACAAGATGGGGTTTTCATCATATTGCATGAGTTTATCCCTCTACATCATATCATCTTGCTTAAGGCGTTACTCTGTTCTTATGAACTTAATACTCTAGATGCATGCTGGATAGCGGTCGATGTGTGGAGTAATAGTAGTATATGCAGGCAGGAGTCAATCTACTTGTCTCGGACGTGATGCCTATATACATGATCATACCTAGATATTCTCATAACTATGCTCAATTCTGTCAATTGCTCAACAGTAATTCGTTCACCCACCGTAAAATACTTATGCTCTCGAGAGAAGCCACTAGTGAAACCTATGGCCCCCGGGTCTATCTTCATCATATTAATCTTCCAATACTTTATTATTTTCATTGCCTTTTATTTTACTTTGCATCTTTATCATAAAAATACCAAAAATATTATCTTATCATATCTATCAGATCTCCCTCTCGTAAGTGACCGTGTAGGGATTGACAACCCCTTATTGTTGGTTGCGAGGATTTGTTTGTTTTGTGCAGGTGCGAGGGACTCGCGCGTAGCCTCCTACTGGATTGATACCTTGGTTCTCAAAAACTGAGGGAAATACTTACGCTACTCTCCTGCATCACCCTTTCCTCTTCAAGGAAAAACCAATGCAAGTGCTCAAGAGGTAGCATGCGCTGCCTGCGTTGGGTCACTGACATGCAGGTCATGTACCCAAAGAGCCCACACGTCAGTGGAAGAACGGCGTGGTGTCCTACATCAGAGTCGAGGGCGCCACTCGCTCCACACCCGACTGAACACACCTCCTTGCCGCATTCAAACGCCTCCATGAAACCCGCCCGTATGGAAGCCGAGAAACCCACTCTGGACACATGCCCGTTCATGACCGGGCCGGCATTAAACGCAACACCAGTCGAGCTCCTCCCATCTGCTGTCTATTTAATCTCCTATTTAAACGAGGCCAAACGCCGGCCAAGAATCGCACACCTCTGTCGCTCCCCTATCTCCTCCTTCACCATTTTTTTCACTCTTACAATGGACTACGAAGAGTAGTTATTCCGCATAAGCCATTTGTCTAGGTTTGTATCTCTCTCACACACACGTAGGTGGGGGACGTGTGATGTCTACTACACAACCTTCTTCTTCTAGATGTTGTTGGGCCTCCAAGTGCAGAGGTTTGTAGGACAGTAGCAAATTTCCCTCAAGTGGATGACCTAAGGTTTATCAATCCGTAGGAGGCGTAGGATGAAGATGGTCTCTCTCAAGCAACCCTGCAACCAAATAACAAAGAGTCTCTTGTGTCCCCAACACACCCAATACAATGGTAAATTGTATAGGTGCACTAGTTCGGCGAAGAGATGGTGATACAAGTGCAATATGGATAGTAGATAAAGGTATTTGTAATCTGAAATTATAAAAACAGCAAGTTAACGAATGATAAAAGTGAGCATAAACGGTATTGTAATGCTAGGAAATAAGGCCTAGGGTTCATACTTTCACTAGTGTAAGTTCCCTCAACAATACTAACATAATTGGATCACATAACTATCCCTCAACGTGCAACAAAGAGTCACTCCAAAGTCACTAATAGCGGAGAACGAACGAAGAGATTATGGTAGGGTACGAAACCACCTCAAAGTTATTCTTTCCAATCAATCCATTGGGCTATTCCTATAAGTGTCACAAACAGCCCTAGAGTTCGTACTAGAATAACACCTTAAGACACAAATCAACCAAAACCCTAATGTCACCTAGATACTCCAATGTCACCTCAAGTATCCCTGGGTATGATTATACGATATGCATCACACAATCTCAGATTCATCTATTCAACCAACACAAAAGACCTCAAAGAGTGCCCCAAAGTTTCTACCGGAGAATCACGATGAAAACGTGTGCCAACCCCTATGCATAGGTCCATGGGCGGAACCCGCAAGTTGGTCAGCAAAACATACATCAAGTGGCACGTGGTATCCCATTGTCACCATAGATATCCACGGCAAGACATACATCAAGTGTTCTCAAGTCTTTAAAGACTCAATCCGATAAGACAACTTCAAAGGGGAAACTCAATTCATTACAAGAGAGAAGAGGGGGAGGAGAAACATAAGATCCAACTATAATAGCAAAGCTCACAATACATCAAGATCGTGCCAAATCAAGAACACGAGAGAGAGAGAGAGAGAGATCAAACACATAGCTACTGGTACATACCCTCAGCCCCGAGGGAGAACTACTCCCTCCTCGTCATGGAGAGCACCGGGATAATGAAGATGGCCACCGGTGAGGGTTCCCCCCTCCGGCAGGGTGCCGGAACAGGGTCCCGATTGACTTTTGGTGGCTACGGAGGCTTCTGGCGGTGGAACTCCCGATGTATCTTGCGTTCCGGAAGTTTTAGGGTATATGGAGTTATATAGGCAGAAGAAGCACGTCAGGGGAGCCACGGGGGCCCCACGAGGCAGGGGCGCGCCATAGGGGGGTGGGCGCGCCCCCCACCCTCGTGGGCAGCTCCCGTATCTTCTGACGTGGGGTCCAAGTCCATCAGGTGTGTTTCCTTCCAAAAATAACTTCTCCAGTTGATTTCGTTCCGTTTCGACTCCGTCTGATATTCCTTTTCTTCAAAACACTGAAATAGGCATAAAACAGCAAATCTGGGCTGGGCCTCCGGTTAATAGGTTAGTCCCAAAAGTAATATAAAAGTGGATAATAAAGTCCAATATTGCCCAAAACAGTAGATAATATAGCATGGAGCAATCAAAAATTATAGATACGTTGGAGACGTATCAGGCACCCCCAAGCTTAATTCCTACTCGTCCTCGAGTAGGTAAATGATAAAAAGATAATTTTTTATGTGGAATGCTAGTTGGCATAATTTCAATGTAATTCTTCTTAATTGTAGCATGAATATTCAGATCCGAAAGATTCAAGACAAAAGTTTAATATTGACATAAAAACAATAATACTTCAAGCATACTAACTAAGCAATTATGTCTTCTCAAAATAACATGGCCAAAGAGAGCTATCCCTACAAAATCATATAGTCTGGCTATGCTCCATCTTCACCACACAAAATATTTAAATCATGCACAACCCCGATGACAAGCCAAGCAATTGTTTCATACTTTTGATGTTCTCAAACATTTTCAATGTTCACGCAATACATGAGCGTGAGCCATGGATATAGCACTATAGGTGGAATAGAATGGTGGTTGTGGAGAAGACAAAAAGGGAGAAGATAGTCTCACATCAACTAGGCGTATCAACGGGCTATGGAGATGCCCATCAATAGATATCAATGTGAGTGAGTAGGGATTGCCATGCAACGGATGCACTAGAGCTATAAATGTATGAAAGCTCAACAAAAGGAACTAGTGGGTGTGCATCCAACTTGCTTGCTCATGAAGACCTAGGGCATTTTGAGGAAGCCCATCATTGGAATATACAAGCCAAGTTCTATAATGAAAGATTCCCACTAGTAAATGAAAGTGACAACTTAGGAGACTCTCTATCATGAAGATCATGGTGCTACTTTGAAGCACAAGTGCGGAAAAAGGATAGTAGCATTGCCCCTTTTTATTATTATTATTTTATTTTTTTATTTGGCCTTTCTTTTTTATGGCCTTTCTCTTTTTTGGCCTTTCTTTTTTTGGCCTTTCTCTTTTTTTGGGGGGGGGGGACAATGCTCTATTAATGATGATCATCACACTTCTATTTATTTACAACTCAATGATTACAACTTGATACTAGAACAAAGTATGACTCTATATGAATGCCTCCGGCGGTGTACCGGTATGTGCAATGATGCATGAGTGACATGTATGAAAGAATTATGAACGGTGGCTTTGCCACAAATACTATGTCAACTACATGATCATGCTAAGAAATATGACAATGATGAATGTGTCATGATGAACTAGATGGTGGAAAGTTGCATGGCAATATATCTCGGAATGGCTATGGAAATGCCATAATAGGTAGGTATGGTGGCTGTTTTGAGGAAGGTATATGGTAGGTGTATGGTACCGGCGAAAGTTGCGCGGTACTAGAGAGGCTAGCAAAGGTGTGTTGGGGAACGTAGTAATTTCAAGAAAAATCCTACGCACACGCAAGATCATGGTGATGCACAGCAATGAGAGGGGAGAGTGTTGTCTACGTACCCTCGTAGACCGGAAGCGGAAGCGTTATAACAACGCGGTTGATGTAGTCATATGTCTTCACGGCCCGACCGATCAAGCGCCGAAACTACGGCACCTCCAAGTTTTTGCACACGTTCAGCTCGATGACAATCCCCGGACTCCGATCCAGCAAAGTGTCGGGGATGAGTTCCATCAGCACGACGGCGTGGTGACGATCTTGATGTTCTACCGTCGCAGGGCTTCGCCTAAGCACCGCTACAATATTATTGAGGATTATGGTGGAGGGGGGCACCGCACACGGCTAAGAGATCAATGATCAATTGTTGTGTCTCTGGGGTGCTCCCCTGCCCCCGTATATAAAGGAGTGGAGGAGGGGGCCAGCCAAGGAGGGTGGCGCGCCCAAGGGGGGGAGTCCAACTCCCACCGGGAGTAGGACTCCCCTTTTTCCTATTAGGAGTAGGAGAGGGAAGGAAGAGGAAGGAGGGAGGAAGGAAAGGGGGGCCGGCCCCCCTCCCAATTCGGATTGGGCTTGGGGGGGCGCCCCCTCCCTTGCTCCTTTACCCTCCTTTCCACTAAGGCCCAATAAGGCCCATATACCTCCCGGGGGGTTCCGATAACCTCCCGGTGATCCGGTATTGTCCCAATCTTACCCGGAACCTTTCCGGTGTCCAAATATAGTCGTCCAATATATCGATCTTTATGTCTCGACCATTTCGAGACTCCTCGTCAAGTCCGTGATCACATCCGGGACTCCAAACATCCTTCAGTACATCAAAATATATAAACTCATAATGAAATTGTCATCGTAACGTTAAGCGTGCGGACCCTACGGGTTCGAGAATAATGTAGACATGACCGAGACACGTCTCCGGTCAATAACCAATAGCGGAACCTGGATGCTCATATTGGCTCCTACATATTCTACGAAGACTTTATCGGTCAGACTGCATAACAACATACGTTGTTCCCTTTGTCATCGGTATGTTACTTACCCGAGATTTGATCGTTGGTATCTCAATACCTAGTTCAATCTCGTTATCGGCAAGTCTCTTTACTCATTCCGTAATACATCATCTTGCAACTAACTTATTAGTTGCATTGCTTGCAAGGCTTAAGTGATGTGTATTACCGAGAGGGCCCAGAGATACCTCTCCGACAATCGGAGCGACAAATCCTAATCTCGAAATACGCCAACCCAACATGTACCTTTGGAGACACCTGTAGAGCACCTTTATAATCACCCAGTTACGTTGTGACGTTTGGTAGCACACAAAGTGTTCCTCCGGTAAACGGGAGTTGCATAATCTCATAGTCATAGGAACATGTATAAGTCATGAAGAAAGCAATAGCAACATACTAAACGATCGGGTGCTAAGCTAATGGAATGGGTCATGTCAATCACATCATTCTCCTAATGATGTGATCCCGTTAATCAAATGACAACTCATGTCTATGGTTAGGAAACATAACCATCTTCGATTAACGAGCTAGTCAAGTAGAGGCATACTAGTGACACTTTGTTTGTCTATGTATTCACACAAGTATTACGTTTCCGGTTAATACAATTCTAGCATGAATAATAAACATTTATCATGATATAAGGAAATAAATAATAACTTTATTATTGCCTCTAGGGCATATTTCCTTCAGTCTCCCACTTGCACTAGAGTCAATAATCTAGATTACACAGTAATGATTCTAACACCCATGGAGCCTTGGTGCTGATCATGTTTTGCTCGTGGAAGAGGCTTAGTCAATGGGTCTGCTACATTCAGATCCGTATGTATCTTGCAAATCTCTATGTCTCCCACCTGGACTAGATCCCGGATGGAATTGAAGCGTCTCTTGATGTGCTTGGTTCTCTTGTGAAATCTGGATTCCTTTGCCAAGGCAATTGCACCAGTATTGTCACAAAAGATTTTCATTGGACCCGATGCACTAGGTATGACACCTAGATCGGATATGAACTCCTTCATCCAGACTCCTTCGTTTGCTGCTTCCGAAGCAGCTATGTACTCCGCTTCACATGTAGATCCCGCCACGACGCTTTGTTTAGAACTGCACCAACTGACAGCTCCACCGTTTAATGTAAATACGTATCCGGTTTGCGATTTAGAATCGTCCGGATCAGTGTCAAAGCTTGCATCAACGTAACCATTTACGATGAGCTCTTTGTCACCTCCATATACGAGAAACATATCCTTAGTCCTTTTCAGGTATTTCAGGATGTTCTTGACCGCTGTCCAGTGATCCACTCCTGGATTACTTTGGTACCTCCCTGCTAGACTTATAGCAAGGCACACATCAGGTCTGGTACACAGCATTGCATACATGATAGAGCCTATGGCTGAAGCATAGGGAACATCTTTCATTTTCTCTCTATCTTCTGCAGTGGTCGGGCATTGAGTCTTACTCAACTTCACACCTTGTAACACAGGCAAGAATCCTTTCTTTGCTTGATCCATTTTGAACTTCTTCAAAACTTTGTCAAGGTATGTGCTTTGTGAAAGTCCAATTAAGCGTCTTGATCTATCTCTATAGATCTTAATGCCCAATATGTAAGCAGCTTCACCGAGGTCTTTCATTGAAAAACTCTTATTCAAGTATCCCTTTATGCTATCCAGAAATTCTATATCATTTCCGATTAGCAATATGTCATCCACATATAATATCAGAAATGCTACAGAGCTCCCACTCACTTTCTTGTAAATACAGGCTTCTCCAAAAGTCTGTACAAAACCAAATGCTTTGATCACACTATCAAAGCGTTTATTCCAACTCCGAGATGCTTGCACCAGTCCATAAATGGATCGCTGGAGCTTGCACACTTTGTTAGCTCCTTTTGGATCGACAAAACCTTCCGGCTGCATCATATACAACTCTTCTTCCAGAAATCCATTCAGGAATGCAGTTTTGACATCCATCTGCCAAATTTCATAATCATAAAATGCGGCAATTGCTAACATGATTCGGACAGACTTAAGCATCGCTACGGGTGAGAAGGTCTCATCGTAGTCAATTCCTTGAACTTGTCGAAAACCTTTTGCGACAAGTCGAGCTTTGTAGACAGTAACATTACCGTCAGCGTCAGTCTTCTTCTTGAAGATCCATTTATTTTCAATTGCTTGCCGATCATTGGGCAAGTCAACCAAAGTCCACACTTTGTTCTCATACATGGATCCCATCTCAGATTTCATGGCTTCAAGCCATTTTGCGGAATCTGGGCTCACCATTGCTTCTTCATAGTTCGTAGGTTCATCATGATCTAGTAGCATGACTTCCAGAACAGGATTACCGTACCACTCTGGTGCGGATCTTACTCTGGTTGATCTACGAGGTTCAGTAGTAACTTGTTCTGAAGTTTCATGATCATCATCATTAGCTTCCTCACTAATTGGTGTAGGTGTCACAGAAACCGGTTTCTGTGATGTACTACTTTCCAATAAGGGAGCAGGTACAGTTACCTCATCAAGTTCTACTTTCCTCCCACTCACTTCTTTCGAGAGAAACTCCTTCTCTAGAAAGGATCCATTCTTAGCAACAAATGTCTTGCCTTCGGATCTGTGATAGAAGGTGTACCCAACAGTCTCCTTCGGGTATCCTATGAAGACACATTTCTCCGATTTGGGTTCGAGCTTATCAGGTTGAAGCTTTTTCACATAAGCATCGCAGCCCCAAACTTTCAGAAACGACAACTTTGGTTTCTTGCCAAACCATAGTTCATAAGGCGTCGTCTCAACGGATTTTGATGGTGCCCTATTTAACGTGAATGCGGCCGTCTCTAAAGCATAACCCCAAAACGATAGCGGTAAATCTGTAAGAGACATCATAGATCGCACCATATCAAGTAAAGTACGATTACGACGTTCGGACACACCATTACGCTGTGGTGTTCCGGGTGGCGTGAGTTGCGAAACTATTCCGCATTGTTTCAAATGTAAACCAAACTCGTAACTCAAATATTCTCCTCCACGATCAGATCGTAGAAACTTTATTTTCTTGTTACGATGATTTTCAACTTCACTCTGAAATTCTTTGAACTTTTCAAATGTTTCAGACTTATGTTTCATTAAGTAGATATACCCATATCTGCTTAAATCATCTGTGAAGGTGAGAAAATAACGATATCCGCCACGAGCTTCAACATTCATTGGACCACATACATCTGTATGTATGATTTCCAACAAATCTGTTGCTCTCTCCATAGTACCGGAGAACGGCGTTTTAGTCATCTTGCCCATGAGGCACGGTTCGCAAGTACCAAGTGATTCATAATCAAGTGGTTCCAAAAGTCCATCAGTATGGAGTTTCTTCATGCGCTTTACACCGATATGACCTAAACGGCAGTGCCACAAATAAGTTGCACTATCATTATCAACTCTGCATCTTTTGGCTTCAACATTATGAATATGTGTATCACTACTATCGAGATTCATCAAAAATAGACCACTCTTCAAGGGTGCATGACCATAAAAGATATTACTCATATAAATAGAACAACCATTATTCTCTGATTTAAATGAATAACCGTCTCGCATCAAACAAGATCCAGATATAATGTCATGCTCAACGCTGGCACCAAATAACAATTATTTAGGTCTAATACTAATCCCGATGGTAGATGTAGAGGTAGCGTGCCGACCGCGATCACATCGACTTTGGAACCATTTCCCACGCGCATCGTCACCTCGTCCTTCGCCAGTGTTCGCTTAATCCGTAGTCCCTGTTTCGAGTTGCAAATATTAGCAACAGAACCAGTATCAAATACCCAGGTGCTACTGCGAGCTCTAGTAAGGTACACATCAATAACATGTATATCACATATACCTTTGTTCACCTTGCCATCCTTCTTATCCGCCAAATACTTGGGGCAGTTCCGCTTCCAGTGACCAGTCTGCTTGCAGTAGAAGCACTCAGTTTCAGGCTTAGGTCCAGACTTGGGTTTCTTCTCCTGAGCAGCAACTTGCTTGCTGTTCTTCTTGAAGTTCCCCTTCTTCTTCCCCTTGCCCTTTTTCTTGAAACTAGTGGTCTTGTTGACCATCAACACTTGATGCTCCTTCTTGATTTCTACCTCCGCAGCTTTTAGCATTGCAAAGAGCTCGGGAATTGTCTTATCCATCCCTTGCATATTATAGTTCATCACGAAGCTCTTGTAGCTAGGTGGAAGTGATTGGAGAATTCTGTCAATGACGCAATCATCCGGAAGATTAACTCCCAGTTGAATCAAGTGATTATTATACCCAGACATTTTGAGTATATGCTCACTGACAGAACTGTTCCTCCATCTTGCAGCTATAGAACTTATTGGAGACTTCATATCTCTCAATCCGGGCATTTGCTTGAAATATTAGCTTCAACTCCTGGAACATCTCATATGCTCCATGACGTTCAAAACGTCGTTGAAGACCCGGTTCTAAGCCGTAAAGCATGGCACATTGAACTATCGAGTAGTCATCAGCTTTGCTCTGCCAGACGTTCTTAACATCATCAGTTGCATCAGCAGCAGGCCTAGCACCCAGCGGTGCTTCCAGGACGTAATTCTTCTGTGCAGCAATGAGGATAATCCTCAAGTTACGGACCCGGTCCGTATAATTGCTACCATCATCTTTCAACTTTGCTTTCTCAAGGAACGCATTAAAATTCAACGGAACAACAACACGGGCCATCTATCTACAATCAAACATAAACAAGCAAGATACTATCAGGTACTAAGTTCATGATAAATTTAAGTTCAATTAATCATATTTAAGAACTCCCACTTAGCAAGACATCCTTCTAATCTTCTAAGTGATCACGTGATCCAAATCAACTAAACCATAACCGATCATCACGTGAAATGGAGTAGTTTTCAATGGTGAACATCACTATGTTGATCATATCTACTATATGATTCACGCTCGACCTTTCGGTCTCAGTGTTCCGAGGCCATATCTGCATATGCTAGGCTCGTCAAGTTTAACCTGAGTATTCTGTGTGTGCAAAACTGGCTTGCACCCGTTGTAGATGGACGTAGAGCTTATCACACCCGATCATCACGTGGTGTCTGGGCACGACGAACTTTGGCAACGGTGCATACTCAGGGAGAACACTTTTATCTTGAAATTTAGTGAGAGATCATCTTATAATGCTACCGTCAATCAAAGCAAGATAAGATGCATAAAAGATAAACATCACATGCAATCAATATAAGTGATATGATATGGCCATCATCATCTTGTGCTTGTGATCTCCATCTCCGAAGCATCGTCATGATCACCATCGTCACCGACGCGACACCTTGATCTCCATCGTAGCATCGTTGTCGTCTCGCCAATCTTATGCTTCTACGACTATCGCTACCGCTTAGTGATAAAGTAAAGCATTACAGGACGATTGCATTGCATACAATAAAGCGACAACCATATGGCTCCTGCCAGTTGCCGATAACTTGGTTACAAAACATGATCATCTCATACAATAAAATTTAGCATCATGCCTTGACCATATCACATCACAACATGCCCTGCAAAAACAAGTTAGACGTCCTCTACTTTGTTTGTTGCAAGTTTTACGTGGCTGCTATGGGCTTAGCAAGAACCAGTCTTACCTACGCATTAAAAACCACAACGATAGTTTGTCAAGTTGGTGTTGTTTTAACCTTCGCAAGGACCGGGCGTAGCCACACTCGGTTCAACTAAAGTTGGAGAAACTGGCACCCGCCAGCCACCTGTGTGCAAAGCACGTCGGTAGAACCAGTCTCGCGTAAGCGTACGCGTAATGTCGGTCCGGGCCGCTTCATCCAACAATACCGCCGAACCAAAGTATGACATGCTGGTAAGCAGTATGACTTATATCGCCCACAACTCACTTGTGTTCTACTCGTGCATATAACATCAACACATAAAACCTAGGCTCGGATGCCACTGTTGGGGAATGTAGTAATTTCAAAAAAAATCCTATGCACACGCAAGATCATGGTGATGCACAGCAACGAGAGGGAAGAGTGTTGTCTACGTACCCTCGTAGACCGGAAGCGGAAGCGTTATAACAACGCGGTTGATGTAGTCGTACGTCTTCACGGCCCGACCGATCAAGCACCGAAACTACGACACCTCCGAGTTTTTGCACACGTTCAGCTCGATGACGATCCCCGGACTCCGATCCAGCAAAGTGTCGGGGATGAGTTCCGTCAGCACGACGGCGTGGTGACGATCTTGATGTTCTACCGTCGCAGGGCTTCGCCTAAGCACCGCTACAATATTATCGAGGATTATGGTGGAGGGGGCACCGCACACGGCTAAGAGATCAATGATCAATTGTTGTGTCTCTGGGGTGCCCCCTGCCCCCGTATATAAAGGAGTGGAGGAGGGGGCCGGCCAAGGAGAGTGGCGCGCCCAAGGGGGGGAGTCCAACTCCCACCAGGAGTAGGACTCCCCTTTTTCCTATTAGGAGTAGGAGAGGGAAGGAAGAGGAAGGAGGGAGGAAGGAAAGGGGGGGCCGACCCCCCTCCCAATTCAGATTGGGCTTGGGGGGGCGTGCCCCCTCCCTTGCTCCTTTCCCCTCCTTTCCACTAAGGCCCAATAAGGCCCATATACCTCCCGGGGGGTTCCGATAACCTCCCGGTGATCCGGTATTGTCCCAATCTTACCCGGCACCTTTTCGGTGTCCAAATATAGTCGTCCAATATATCGATCTTTATGTCTCGACCATTTCGAGACTCCTCGTCAAGTCCGTGATCACATCCGGGACTCCGAACAACCTTCAGTACATCAAAATATATAAACTCATAATGGAACTGTCATCGTAACGTTAAGCGTGCGGACCCTATGGGTTCGAGAACAATGTAGACATGACCGAGACACATCTCTCGTCAATAACCAATAGCAGAACCTGGATGCTCATATTGGCTCCTACATATTCTACGAAGATCTTTATCGGTCAGACCGCATAACAACATACGTTGTTCCCTTTGTCATTGGTATGTTACTTGCCCGAGATTCGATCGTCAGTATCTCAATACCTAGTTCAATCTCGTTACCAGCAAGTCTCTTTACTCGTTCCATAATACATCATCTTGCAACTAACTTATTAGTTGCATTGCTTGCAAGGCTTAAGTGATGTGTATTACCGAGAGGGCCCAGAGATACCTCTCCGACAATCGGAGCGACAAATCCTAATCTTGAAATACGCCAACCCAACATGTACCTTTGGAGACACCTGTAGAGAACCTTTATAATCACCCAGTTACGTTGTGACGTTTGGTAGTACACAAAGTATTCATCCGGTAAACGGGAGTTGCATAATCTCATAGTCATAGGAACATGTATAAGTCATGAAGAAAGCAATAGCAACATACTAAACGATCGGGTGCTAAGCTAATGGGATGGGTCATGTCAATCACATCATTCTCCTAATGATGTGATCCCATTAATCAAATTACAACTCATGTCTATGGTTAGGAAACATAACCATCTTCGATTAACGAGCTAGTCAAGTAGAGGCATACTAGTGACACTTTGTTTGTCTATGTATTCACACAAGTATTACGTTTCCGGTTAATACAATTCTAGCATGAATAATAATCATTTATCATGATATAAGGAAATAAATAATAACTTTATTATTGCCTCTAGGGCATATTTCCTTCAAGGTGGAAGGGTGAGAGTGCGTATAATCCATGGACTCAACATTAGTCATAAAGAACTCACATACTTATTGCAAAAATCTATTAGTTTTCAAAGCAAAGTATTACGCGCATGCTCCTAGGGGGATAAATTGGTAGGAAAAGACCATCGCTCGTCCCCGACCGCCACTCATAAGGAAGACAGTCAATAAATAAATCATGCTCTGACTTCGTCACATAATGGTTCACCATACGTGCATGCTTCGGGAATCACAAACTTCAACACAAGTATTTCTCAAATTCATAACCACTCAACTAGCATGACTCTAATATCACCATCTCCATATCTCAAAACAATTATCAAGTATCAAACTTCTCATAGTATTCAACACACTCATAAGAGAATTTTATTATTCTTGAATACCTAGCATATTAGGATTTTAAGCAAATTACCATGCTATTTAAGACTCTCAAAATAATATAAGTGAAGCATGAGAGTTCATCTATTTCCTCAAAATTAAACTACCACCATGCTCTAAAAGATATAAGTGAAGCACTAGAGCAAACAACAAACTACTCCAAAAGATATAAGTGAAGATCAATGAGTAGTCGAATAATTATGCAACTATGTGAAGACTCTCTAACATTTAATAATTTCAGATCTTGGTAATCTATTCAAACAGCAAGCAAAGCAAAAGCAAATGACATTCTAAGAATAGCAAACATCATGTGAAGAAGCAAAAACTTAGGATAAACCGATACTAACCGATAGTTGTTGAAGAAGAAAGGTGGGATGCCAACCGGGGCATCCCCAAGCTTAGATGCTTGAGACTTCTTGAAATATTATCTTGGGGTGCCTTGGGCATCCCCAATCTTGAGCTTTTGTGTCTCCTTAATTCCTCTCATATCACGGTCTCCCTAAATCTCAAAAGCTTCATCCACACAAAACTCAACAAGGACTCGTGAGATAAGTTAGTATAAACCATTGCCAAAACCTTATCATACTCTACTGTAGCAAATCACTAAAATTATTATTCGACATTGCATACTAAATGGATCTGCATATTTAATAGTCCTATCCTCAAATAGAATCATTAAAGAAGCAAACATATGCAAACAATGCAAACATAACAGCAATCTGCCTAAACAGGATAGTCTGTAAAGAATGCTGCAACATCCATACTTCCCTAGATCCAAAAATTATTAAAGAAAATTCCCACTGTAGTAAATTTATCAGATCTTAATATGCAAAAGGTTTCAACATTTTATCCCATTCTGACTTTTCTAGGGAATTATTGCAACAGCGGTAAACTTTCTGTTTTCAAACAGGAACATGTGTACTTGTAACATAGGCATAGTAAAGACTATCAATGCCACTTTTATTGGCATAAAAGATGCAAAACATTGTTATAAATAAACATCAAGAAAATCCTAACAAAATAAATTGACGCTCCAAGCAAAACACATATCATGTGGCGAATAAAAAAATAGCTCCAAGTAAAGTTACCGATGAACGAAGACGAAAGAGGGGATACCTTCCGGGGCATCCCCAAGCTTAGGCTCTTGGCTATCCTTGAATATTACCTTGTGGTGCCCTGGGAATCCCCAAGCTTAGGCTCTTTACACTCCTTATTCCATAGTCCATCGAATCCTTACCCAAAACTTGAAAACTTCACAACACAAAACTTAACAGAAAACTCGTAAGCTCCGTTAGTATAAGAAAGCAAATCACCATCATAAGGTACTGTAATGAACTCATTCCAAATTCATATTGGTGTAATATCTACTGTATTCCAACTTATCTATGGTTCATACCCTCCGATACTACTCATAGATTCATCAAAATAAGCAAACAATCACATAGAAAACAGAATCTGTCAAAAACAGAACAGTCTGTAGTAATCTGAATCAAACGTATACTTCTAAAACTCATACAATTATAAAATAAATTGATGGACCTGAGGAATTTATCTATTAACCATATGAAAAAATAATTAACTAAATATCACTTTCCAAATAAAAATGGCAGCAATTCTCGTGAGCGCTAAAGTTTCTGTTTTTTACAGCATGATCAACAAGACTTTCCCAAAGTCTTCCCAAAGGTTCTACTTGGAACAAACACTAATTAAACACATAAAACCACATCTAAACAGAGTCTAGATGAATTATTTATTACTAAACAGGAAAAAAAAGCAAGGAACAAAAATAAAATTGGGTTTCCTCCCAACAAGCGCTATCGTTTAATGCCCCTAGCTAGGCATGATGATTTCAATGATGCTCACATAAAAGATAAGAATTGTAACATAAAAAGAGCATCATGAAGAATATGACTAGCACATTTAATTCTAGCATACTTCCTATGCATAGGGATTTTGTGAGTAAACAACTTATGGGAACAATAATCAACTAGCATAGGAAGGCAAAACAAGCACAACTTCAAAACTTCAAGCACATAGAGAGGAAACTTGGTATTATTGCAATTCCTACAAGCATATATTCCTCCCTCATAATAATTTTCAGTAGCATCATGAATGAATTCAACAATATAACCAGCACCAAAAGCATTCTTTTCATGATCTACAAGCATAGCAATTTTATTACTCTCCACACAAGCAAAATTCTTCTCATGAATAATAGTGGGAGCAAACTCAACAAAATAATTATCATGTGAGGCATAATCCAATTGAAAACTAAAATCATGATGACAAGTTTCATGGATATCATTATTCTTTATAGCATACAAGTCATCACAATAATCATCATAGATAGGAGGCATGCTTTCATCATAATAAATTTGCTCATCAAAGCTTGGGGGACAAAAAATATCATCTTCATCAAACATAGTTTCCCCAAGCTTGTGGCTTGCATATCATTAGCATCATGGATATTCAAGGAATTCATACTAACAACATTGCAATCATTCTCATCATTCAAATATTTAGTGCCAAATTTTTTATAGATTTGTTCTTCTAACACTTGAGCACAATTTTCCTTTCCATCATACTCATGAAAGATATTAAAAAGGTGAAGCGTATGAGACAAACTCAATTCCATTTTTTTATAGTTTTCTTTTATAGACTAAACTAGTGATAAAACAAGAAACTAAAAGACTTGATTGCAAGATTTAAAGATATACCTTCAAGCGCTAACCTCCCCGGCAACGGTGCCAGAAAAGGGCTTGATGTCTACTACACAACCTTCTTCTTGTAGACGTTGTTGGGCCTCCAAGTGCAGAGGTTTGTAGGACAGTAGCAAATTTCCCTCAAGTGGATGACCTAAGGTTTATCAATCCGTAGGAGGCGTAGGATGAATATGGTCTCTCTCAAGCAACCCTGCAACCAAATAACAAAGAGTCTCTTGTGTCCCCAACACACCCAATACAATGGTAAATTGTATAGGTGCACTAGTTCGGCGAAGAGATGGTGATACAAGTGCAATATGGATAGTAGATAAAGGTATTTTTAATCTGAAATTATAAAAACAGCAAGGTAACAAATGATAAAAGTGAGCGTAAATGGTATTGCAATGCTAGGAAACAAGGCCTAGGGTTCATACTTTCACTAGTGTAAGTTCCCTCAACAATACTAACATAATTGGATCACATAACTACCCCTCAACATGCAACAAAGAGTCACTCCAAAGTCACTAATAGTGGAGAACGAATGAAGAGATTATGGTAGGGTACGAAACCACCTCAAAGTTATTCTTTCCAATCAATCCGTTGGGCTATTCCTATAGGGTTTAACAAACAGCCCTAGAGTTCGTACTAGAATAACACCTTAAGACACAAATCAACCAGAACCCTAATGTCACCTAGATACTCCAATGTCACATCAAGTATCCGTGGGTATGATTATACGATATGCATCACACAATCTCAGATTCATCTATTCAACCAACTCAAAAGACCTCAAAGAGTGCCCCAAATTTTCTACCGGAGAATCATGACGAAAACGTGTGCCAACCCCTATGCATAGGTTCATGGGCGGAACCCGCAAGTTGGTCAGCAAAACATACATCAAGTGCCACGTGGTATCCCATTATCACCACAGATATCCACGGCAAGACATACATCAAGTGTTCTCAAGTCTTTAAAGACTCAATCCGATAAGATAACTTCAAAGGGGAAACTCAATTCATTACAAGAGAGAAGAGGGGGAGGAGAAACATAAGATCCAACTATAATAGCAAAGCTCGCGATACATCAAGATCGTGCCAAATCAAGAACACGAGAGAGAGAGAGAGAGAGAGATCAAACACATAGCTACTGGTACATACCCTCAGCCCCGAGGGAGAACTACTCCCTCCTCGTCATGGAGAGCACCGGGATGATGAAGATGGCCACCGGTGAGGGTTCCCCCCTCCGGCAGGGTGCCGGAACAGGGTCCCGATTGACTTTTGGTGGCTACGAAGGCTTCTGGCGGCGGAACTCCCGATCTATCTTGCGTTCCGGAAGTTTTAGGGTATGTGGAGTTATATAGGCAGAAGAAGCACGTCAGGGGAGCCACGGGGGCCCCACGAGGCAGGGGGCGCGCCATAGGGGGGTGGGCGCGCCCCCCACCCTCGTGGGCAGCTCCCATATCTTCTGACGTGGGGTCCAAGTCCATCAGGTGTGTTTCCTTCCAAAAATAACTTCTCCAGTTGATTTCGTTCCGTTTCGACTCCGTCTGATATTCCTTTTCTTCAAAACACTGAAATAGGCATAAAACAGCAAATCTGGGCTGGGCCTCCGGTTAATAGGTTAGTCCCAAAAGTAATATAAAAGTGGATAATAAAGCCCAATATTGCCCAAAACAGTAGATAATATTGCATGGAGCAATCAAAAATTATAGATCCGTTGGAGACGTATCAACGTGCACGAAGAGAAGAGGTGCACGCACGGCGCACGTACTCCCGTCTCTTTCCCAACCACACCCGCGCGGGTACACGGTGGAGCTCATTTCTATAGGAAAAGGCAGCCCACGTGGTACTTTGACCGTGTACTGGTTGTCCACTTGGTGGAGGGAGGATCGTCTACCACAGGTGAACAAACAAATTGCGACATGATGCGTTATGTTAAAAAAAGAGGCAAACCATGTGGGGCCTACCTTAGAGGCAAGGCTCTATACTCTGGAGTACTTTTGATGTGTCCCGTCAACTCGCAGAACGAGGAGAAGCTTGCTTAGTATGCCGTCTCCCCCGCCCACGGGCGTGGTGGCTCGCAGGATGAGGTGAAGCTTGCTTACTAGTAGTAGTACTGTATGCCTTACGCCCGCTCCCTCGCCCACGCGCGTGGTGGCTCGCAGGACGAGGAGAAAATTTTACTACTCCCTCCATTTACTCCTCGTCCCTACTACCTTGGTTAGAGATATTATCATATTGTTTGGGATATATATGTTCTTTAGTACTCCCTCCATTTACTTATACAAGGCCACTATAAAAAAATACATTTTGCATATATACAAGGCCACAAATAGTAATTGAGACAAAAGTTACTACTCCCTCCTTTCCAGTTTATGGCTCGATTTCAAAATCTCTCCAACCAAGGTAGACGGTGAGTGGTCGAATTAATTTTGTACTCCTAGTTTGCACAAGTAATTAATACGCTCATTTTTCTCAAGAACTTATGTTTACCGAGGCATTAATTAGAATGAATGCATGAATGACCACTAAATTTCCATGAACTTCTACATGCATTGGTGAGTTTTCTCTTGACACTGCTTGCATCGGGTGATCTAACGCACCTCGAAATCCAACATGTGATGGTACTACTACTACTAGTAGAATTGAGACTTATAAAATGGAAAAATGAATGTTTTTTAGATGAGCCCTATAAACCCTAGTGGGTACGTACTCCGTAAAATCAGATTTTCCCAAAACTATGTCACTCAACCTTTATTTGCTTGTTTCCCTTCCTGTCTCCTTGCCTCGAACAGACTATGCCAAACTCCCCTGCCTGCTGCGCGGGGAAAGACCCGCCCTCGCCTTTTTTAGTCCGGGTTTGTATCGGTGGATCGCGCGAAGCAGCAAAAACCCAAGCCGTGTCTTGTACTCCTCCGTCGACGCTCGCTTTCATGAATTTTGTACTTCCTGTCGCCGACATGTGGGGCATATAGCAACCGGTTCGACGTGTCAAGCACCAAATAACAGTGCAGAACAGCAGGAGGACGCACCCCAGTCGTACCGCCCCAGTAGTAGTAGTAATGAGCAATGAGATGTCAAATCACAATGTCGCACCTTCCCAGACGGATGAAGCAACCATTATTTCACACTTCGGTTCGCCATCATCTCAAACCTCGTAGTATTGCTTCTGCCTCAAGAGGGACACGTGCATCGCCTTGGTACATCATGACACGTGGGACCGCATGATAGGCCATGCTCCCCCGCCGATCGCTCGGTAAAATCACCTCATTTTTACTACTATACTTCCTCCATATCGGTTTACATGGCATGCACATCGTTCTAGGTTGAGAATTTAACTGGCTATATATGTGATGAACAGTATATGTTTAGAAACTACATCCACTTAATAATCCAATGATATACTTTTTGTGACATAGTAACTCATATTTAGTTAGTCAAATGGATGACCTAGAACTACATGCACGCCCTATAAACCGAGACGTCTAAAAAATGAGACGGAGAGGGTAGTTCAGTATGTATCTTTTTAGATCAATATAGTCGGGATTCACCAAGGAGCAAAACCAAGTGGTAGGCTGCACCTGTCGTGTTGGCGTAGCGACTCAAGCAGGGTCAGTCCGCACACGAAATGGCGACACACTTAACAGGACCCCTTTGGCCGACATGTGGCTCATCCACCATCTTGTTCCACGTGCAATGCACCAAATTACAGTTCGGAGCAGCAGTTGGAATTGGAGGCACCCCGGTCGTAGCGCCGCAGTAGTAGAAAATGAGCGATGAGGGGTCAAATCACAAAGCCCCACCTTTCCCGCATTAAGGTGGACGGACGAAGCAACCATCATTTCACTCTAGGGCGCAAGAGCATAAAGAAAAGAGAAAACCAATGATGCATGCGGCATCTACCTAGGGCACCATAGGGTAGGGGTCTCCACTACAGATCTTTTTTTGAAAGCGCCTCCACTACAAATCGGCTTCTCCCTCGTCCTCTTGAAGAAAACCAATGAAGCGTGCGGCGGTAGTGTTTGTAGGAGTACTACTAGGGCGTGCGGAGTCACGTCATAGTAAACGGGAGAGAGTTTGAGTTCGAGTGGACGCCTTAAATATGTGTGGGCCGCTTGGTTTTAGGGGAACGAGGCAGTGTTTTGGGTTTGGGGACCAGTGGATATATAGTACGTACAAAAAATTGTGGATGTAGGTTCGACCAAAAGGCAATGATGCATGGGCCCTGCATTTTGATATACCCGGGGCCGCGTGAAATTTGCTACTCTACTCAAAACTAGTAAGGTACACATGCATTGAACGCATGAGATTTTGAAACCAAATTATGACTAAATACACACTATAGCATGTAAAGCTTTGAGTCATATATGCATGATGTATATGTTTGTTTAGTTCTTATAGTTCATCTCATTCAAAATCAACTAGTTTTATAAAAATGTTAAGATTCATAGGGTTGTGCATTGTAAAGCATAAAGTAAAAAATAAATAATGGCAATTCATTTAGAAAACAAAATCAATTATGATACGGAAGATTCTAGAACAAAGGAGAAGTGCTTGTGTTTTGAGGTTTGTGCATTATGATTAAGTTCAACCATGGAGTCTTCTAAATTGTACATGTGGCAGATCTGGTAGAATGTTGATGATATCCAACGGCCAGTAGTGCTCGGATTTGCCATCTCTGCACTGTCAGATTAGCTTCATCCAGCGACCATCTTTCAAGTTATTCGCACACTATATAGTTCTTGTGCCATAGTTGCATGTCTTGGAAAAAAGCTACTAGTGGGTTGTACTAGCTATTTAGGAATAGAAGATGTATACATGGAAGTTGTAGGGAAAGAGATTACATGGAGTATCTCAATTCCTATGAGTAAGGATTGGAAAAGAGATGTCATTTGGTTGACATCATAGGAACTTTTCTATTGAATCTAGAGATGCCATGTATCTCAACTCCTATGAGGAGGGATTAGAAAAGAGATGTAATTTGGTTCATATCATAGGAACTTTTCTATTGAATATAGGCTATTTTTTATTTTCCTTTAAAATTATGGGAGTATAGGAATCCATTCATATGAACCAAGTGGCTCTAAAGCTATAGAAATGATATCATGTTTATTTCCTTTGAAATGTGGAGTATATGAATCTATTCCTATGAACCAATTGGCTCTAAAGGAAAAAATCCTATAAAAATCATATCATATAGAGTTCCTATGATATTCCTCCACACCAAAGGATGGTTGAAATTGCTGCAGGTGATACAATGGTCTTTCTTTGTAGACTCCTCCCCCATCTTTATAGTTACCTCTCGAAGATGAATGAAATGGTATATACAAGGTATTCTACATGTGCAATTTGGTACACGAAAACTCGGTAAAAGTTTGCAAGGTTCGAATTTTCAATAAAGCTATATGCACTGCATTTTGGAACGGAGGGAGCATACAGCGGTTGCTAACACTCAAGTGGAAGATTTGTGTGTAGGAGGAGTGGTTGTTCTGTTAAATGACATGGCAAAACTGACACTATCGGATGCCGATCTAACGGTTCTTAAGGTGTTCGTCAGGAAAAGTATTGTGGCGAACGTTTGTCAGATAATGATTTACAGACACATGCATTGCATTGATACGCGCCCCCCTCTCTCTCACGCACACGCACCCTCCCGAGTCCTCTCGCACCCACCGTCTATCTGCAGGTAGACGTCACACACATATGTGCTCTTCACACCCTACCGTCAGAACTTCTTTTTTTTAACCTGGAACAATTCATTCCAAACCTAGACCCGCACAGCCATATCGCTGGTGACCATAGCAGAGATAAAGTCTGGAGCCTGATCAATCCAGGAGAGATCAATAGCTCCTACCCTAAAGTTGTAGGCAGCTAGTTCATGGGCAGCCTTATTACAATTTCGACTACAAAAACTGAACTTAAATGCCTGAAAGTTTGCATGGCACAAACTGCGTGTCTCCCGTAGAAGAACACCAACCATCGCTCGCTCATACTCATCAGTGTGCAGCGCCTTCACCAGAACTTGGCAATCAGACTCCAGCACCAGCCTATGGACGCCCAGTTCGGTGCTCGCTTCTGTAGCCTTGACACATGCCAGCGCCTCCGCATGTAACGGACTGGAGAGATGCTCAAGGGTGCCCGCTTTAGCTGCCAAGAAAACATCCTGGTCATCACGAATCACACAACCCCAGGCACCCCATCCAGACTCCTCATAAAAAGCTGCATCAAAATTTACCTTGACTGAATCTGCTGGGGCTGGTTGCCAGCCTTTCTGAATAATCACACTCCCAGGTTGGACCTTGTTCTCTCCCTTGTAATCCTGTAGGTGTCTCTGGATATTGTGTAAAATATCATCTGTAGACCTCAGTTTACCACCTGCATTCACCTTGTTTCTAGCATTCCACCACTCCCAAAGCAAGATGAGACTCGTGTCCCGCCTTGTGCTCTGTAATTTCCATAGATGATCAAACACTTGCCTTGGGCTAGTATAGTTTAGCATAGCAATCCTTGTGTCCTCCAAATCAAGAGTGCGCCAAATCTGCCTCACTATTTTGCATTTCAAAAAGAGATGGCCGCCGTCTTCATCAAAGCGATTACAAACGGGGCATCTGGTGTCAAGCTCAACCTTCTTACGCTTGATGTTCATATGGAGAGGAAGGCTGTTAAGAGCAAATCGCCATAAGAAAATCTGGATCTTGCCCAGCATGTTCAAAGTCCACAACCGCTGCCATTCATCCTTTCCATTTTCACTTGTCGTGGAGGTTCCTGCGTCGTGACACAATTTCATATCACGTAACCTGGCTCCCACTTGGTACGCAGATTTCACTAAGAACTTGCCCTTAGGATCAAAATGCCACGCCACATGGTCCTCCATCTCAGCTCTTATCGGTATTTTCAAAATTGCATGCACATCTGCAGCATTGAAAAGATCCTGCAATAGTTGCTCATCCCAGCCTTTAGTGACAGGATCGATCAGGTCAGAGACCCTAGTGATGATCGCATTGCCTCTCAAGGACGTTCGACGACGAGTATCACCTCGTGGAATCCATGGGTCTTCCCAAAATTTTATATTTTCACCCGAACCGACACGCCAAATAATTCCCTCCTTTAGAAGTGCAACTCCCTTTAGGATACTGCGCCATGTATATGAAATGTCGTCCTTCTATGTGGCCTCAAGCAGCGAACAGTTCGGAAAGTAGCGTGCCTTAAGCACCTGCGCACACAGCGTGTCCGGGGCGTCAATGAGCCTCCAGCCCTATCGAGATAACATGGCAAGATTGAAAATATGGAGGTCTCTAAAGCCCAATCCACCATCCTTCTTGGATCTTGTCATCCGCTCCCAACTCACTCAATGGCACTTGTTAGTCTTATCCTGCTGGCTCCACCAGTATCTCGCAATGAGCGCACTGATCTCTTCGCAAAGTTGCTTAGTGAGATTAAAGCACGACATAGAGTATGTAGGTATTGCCTGTGCTACTGCCTTTATCAACACCTCTTTTCCGGCTTTCGACAATAGCTTTTCCTTCCACCCTTGTATGCGTTGCCAAAATTTTTGCTTGAGATATTCAAACTCCTTTCGCCTACAGGCCCCAATGTGTACTGGCAGTCCCAAGTATCGTTGATTAAATGATTCTGTTGCAATGCCCAGCCCAGCGAGGACCGCCGCTTTGGTGGTTGCCTTTGTACCTTTGCTGGACATTGTTGTGGACTTCTCCTTATTTATCATCTGCCCAGACTGCTCTTCATAAAGCGCAAGAATCTGTTGGAGCTTTGCAGCACCTTGAACCGTCGCTTTCATAACAATTAAAGAGTCGTCGGCGAAGAAGAGGTGGTTAATATTTGGTGCCCCCCTACAGATCTGAACCCCTTGAATAGTACCCTCAGATTCTGCATGTTGTAGCAAAGAAGAGAAGGCTTCTGCACACATGATAAATAGATATGGCGATAGAGGATTGCCTTGACGGAGCCCTCTCTGCGGAAGGATCACCTCCGATAGGCTACGGTTGTACTTCACCCGGTAAGAGACAAACCGAACACATTTCATGATAGTGCTCACCCACTGCTTCGCACATCCCATCTTGATCATCATTCTTTCCAAAAAAACACAATTTGACCCGGTCGTAGGCCTTGCTCATGTCGAGTTTTACCGCTACCAATCCTTCTCTGCCACCCTTCTTTTTGTGCATCAAGTGTGTGATCTCATACCCTCAGAACTTCTAAAAACAAAATACGTCACACACTTATACTATTACTCTTGTGGGGAACGTTCTTTGGGCATAGTATATTGTACTCTCATGAAGAGAAGCGGTGCACGCATGCACTAGTTCTCTCACACCCACTCGTGGGTACACGTAGGAGCGCATTTTTTGAAGCTGGTACAACAAAATCACTCCAGTATATATATAAGCAGGAGACTTAGCGCTTGCTTTGCTAGGGTTCCTCTCATTCACTCTATCATGCTCTCCAGATCTAAGCAAGACATAGGTGGCCACACTCTCTCTCAGCTCACGGCTGGTCACAAATCCGGTCGGACAACCTCGACCAGGGCAGGGGTGTAGGTGCATCATTCACGCTGTCGGTGGCGGCGAGGGAGGAGACCAACGGCTGCCCGCGCGTCCCGATCGGTGGCCGTGCCATTCTCTCCGAGAGAGCGTCGGCTCCGGATGGCCTCCGACCCCTTGTTCCTCCCTGCGGTATTGTGGCCAAGATGCAGCCTCCTAACGCCGTCTTTGCCACATTTCGACGACCCTCAGGTATATATTCCTTCGAAACCTGCCATGCTCTACTGCCCCAACTCCCCACTTGGCTTCGTGTGGATCTTTTTCTACTTCCGTCCGCTGTTCCAAAGCCACCTAGACTTTTACTATTATTAGAGGTAAAGCTAGTTCATACAGTCGACTCTAAGAGTTGGTTCAAACAGGGAAGAAAGTGGGAAAGCTGTAGCATGAATCTAGGACTTGGTTCTAAGAGGAAACGAGGGGAAAGTAGTAGATACTGGCTACCCAACCGGTCTCTTGGTTGAAAAAGAAGAATAAAGCATGGTGGATGGTGAAGGGTGGGGGAAGTGGACCTATCTCTTGGTTCAAAAAGGAAAGAAAGTGACGGGTGTTGGGGGACAACGCAAATGAGAATGAGTAGGTCTAGATTTCATGTGCTCACATAGGAAAATGTCGCTGGGGAGATAAAAATGGGACAAATGCAGACATGTTGCCTGAGTGTTTGCCGCTCTCAGCAACCACATCTGCCTCACCACTTTATGCCCATGCTGTCCCTACGCCCATATCGCTACCGTTAATGTAAAATCACATGAAGCATTAAGCAATGCCACCTAATGTCACTAATAAGTAATGGTATAGTGTCATCAATAAATTGAAGCAATGCCACCACCATTTTATGAAGTGTTTCTGTCTTGCTTTATTTTCCATGAATTGTGTTTTTGCAGTTACACTTAAATCTCACACCGCTAACATTGCTTCAGCCCAGTGGAACTGCACAAATTTGATTGCACATTTACAGACCATGTGTTACTCTCATGACAGTAATACTAATTCTATTGTTCTGCATGTTAATCTAGTGGCAGTGTTGATGTGATGTGATGCTACTCACTTAAGGACACTTTCATACTGTCAATCTAGTGCCAATTATAACACAATAGATGTTGTTGTTAATCATACGCCACTGCAAATATCTGTCACTGTTTAAATAATTGTATTTCGTATTTGCACAAATAGGGATGTCTGTCTCCATATCATTTCGGGATGTCTGTCTCCGTATCGTTTCTATCCGCGCAATCAAAAACACACACCTCATTTTTAGTAGAACTGCGCAAAATGAGATGGCTATCCCTCATTGTCGTCGTCTAACCACCCGTCTTCCAGGTATTCCTACATTGGTAGTTACTAGGTAGAATGACCAACGCAATATAAAAGAAGTTGATTCGTACGTTTTACTTCCTGATTGCAGTGTAGGGACGAGCGAAAGCAACTGCATCCTAGTCCGGAATGCACTTTGTACCAGTTCATGCATGGATCGAGGACTAGCTGGCATGGCTGCACAATGGTTTTTTGGACAGGTGCGCGGACAAGAGGCATTGTGGTCTGCTTATTTCTACAAATAACAGTGCTTAAATTTAGTGGAATGCACAAGAATTTTAGCTGGTCAGTACACTACATGGTTCAGTTCAGCATTCCAGCTGAGAACACAATTATAATTGGTTATTCTGGAATGAGAGAACCTAACCCTGGATGGTGGCAACAAGAAAAAACTAGAGTGAACTCCAAGAAATTTAAGCCTGCCGGGAGGCCCTTTGCTCAAAGAACCTTGCTTGTTTTTTTCCTGATTTGTAAACCTTCTCACAACTTTGTCTTTTGTTGTGAACTAGTATACGTTTCTTATGTTCTATGAATCATTCATATATATAAAATTGCTTAACTTATGCTTTTCAAGTTTTTTATGAAGCCGAGTTTAATGTGAGTGTTCCACATGAACGCTGGACTAGCGTGTGAACGTTTGGAATTTACATTGTGGCCTCAGTTAACTGCATGAACCACTGTAACAATATACTAGTTGCTTATATGTCAGACAGCAGATTGTTGATTGGTTAGCTGGTCGATAGCCTAGTGTTGAAGTGAGCTGAGCCAATGTGCCGTGTTTTGCACAACTTCTTACAAGTGGGGTAGCACCAACAGTGTTTACAAGTACTTATGTATACATCGGCGCACAGTTCTCAAACGAGTACTCTATTTCATCAAAACACACACTGCTCGTATGATAAAAATAGTGAGGACGCATCTGTTTCGCAACAATTACGATGATTCACGGGCACACAAAAGTAGCAGCAGTTCCCATAGACGGATTCAAACAGAGTACTAGCCCCAGAGGGCTCGATAACAGGCAAGGTTCGGATAATTGGATAGAATCCAAACTACTATTAAACACTAGCTGGGGCAAGTATTTCATGCCTCGATCTAATTTGGGTTGGACACAAGACAGACCTTGCCATGAACATCATCGAGGACGTCCAGCAGCAGCTCAATCCTGTGAACCTTCATGAAGACAACCTTGTGGCCTTGCCACTCATAAACTTGTTTGTGGAGGCATGCCACGTCATCTTCCTGCGTAAGCTTGACAAGAACAGTATGCCTCACAAACGAAGTAGTAGCTTTGAACTTCTTGTGCTTCAGTACACCCTGGACAACATGCCTGACAACTATGAGGCTGGAATACAACTCTTCATTGGTACAAGCGCAAATGGCTTCTAGGATCCAACAGCCTAAAAACTCTGTTTTCCTAGTGCGTATATTCAGGTCATCGCCTCATAGTGAGTGACATGTACAACCACACAATCCTTGTCTGCATCAGGGCTCTAATTGAAACAGAAACAAATTCTGAATTACTTTCCAGTATAAGAAACACAAGTTATTTAAACCACTATGTATAGCATGGCATTGAAGCTAATAGAATTTTGCATTATTCAACACTACATACTTAGATGAAAAACCACAATCGAGATCGACAAAGAAGAAAATCACCTTGGGCAGCTCAGCGGGGGGGACACATCCTCGAAGGGGGAAAATTGCTCTTGAAGTGCCACGGGGGTTGTAACCTCAAACGGGGCATTGACCATCTCAGTAGTGGCCGTGAGCGTATCTGGGGTCGGCTCAGTGGCTGCCTCCATCTTCTTGGAGCTCTCTGTCTCGTGGGGATCAGCCTCCCGCGTGTGCTCCAATATCGGCAGATCTTTGCCTGGTTCTCCTTGGTCCATCATGAAACTAACGAATACTAGGAGACCACTGAAAGGAAAACACAATCGCAATGACAATGAAACAAAAAAGAGAGTGAGGATCGGTTACTGCTTTGCAAAAGTTCTTTTTTTCTCTGAACAAAAATATACTAACATCACGGATCCGCTTACCTTCCCTTCGTTTGGGAGAGAAGAACAATGGCAGATGCGAGTGTTGCCTTTCTTGAAGATGGTGAGGGAGAAGGGGATTCAGCGAAGAGTGAAATGATGGTTGCTTCGTCCATCAAACTTAGACTGCGGGGAGGTGGGGTTTTGTGATACGACGGCTCGTTATTGTCACGCTATGACCGGGTGACTCTCCGCCTGGATATTGCCTTCTAATTTGGTGGATGGCATTTGGGCCCGCGTGCTGCATGACCCGCATGTCGGTGAACAAAAGTATAACCACATTCATTAGAGGGAGACGTTTCGATGACCTAGGAGGAGCCAGAAGCGGTATTGTATCCACTGTACTAGTAGAAATTGTTTTTCTGGGTAGCTGTAGAGTGTCTCCACTTTACTAGTAGTAATTGTTTCTTTGGGCCCAAGAAAAAACATTCCATCCACCCTAGTAAATAGTAAAATCAATTAAAAAGTCCATATATTTACTGAATGAGAGGCGCTACCCATACCCAGCACACCGACCCAAAAAACCTGGGTGTTCTTCTTCCTCCTCACTCCCACCCACCTCACCTCAGCTCGCTCCACTCGTAGCCCCAAATTCCTCACCTCATTCCTACAGAAAACCCTAGCTCCCCTTCTTCCTCACTACTACAGAAAAACCCGAGCTCCCCTTCTTCTTCACTCGCACTACAACTAGGCTCGTCATTCGTTACTCTGCTCAAATCTATGAGCACGACGCGACGCCCTCGAGGAAAATGGAGTCGGCTGACCCCAGCACCAAGAAGATGAGGCTCCCGCCAGCGGTGATGGCTATTGTAGACCCCGCACCTGGCAACGCAGGGAGAAGCGGCGACCCCTCCCCCACCGGATCCCAGGAACCCATAGAATCTCGGGTGGACCGCATCAGCGATCTCCCGGATGCCGTCCTTGGGGAGATCATCTCGCTTCTCCCCACCAAGGATTGCTGCCGCACCCAAGTCCTCTCAATTCGGTGGCACCCTCTATGGGGCTCCGTGCCCCTTAATCTCGACTGTCGTCAGCTATCTCTCTTCAATGATTATGAAATCCCCATAGCCATCATCTCCTCTGCATCTCGTCATACTACCTAAGCAAGCATACCATGCCCTGCACGGTGGACGCCTGGCTGAAATCCCCTGAATTCATAGAACTACAGCTGCTTGAGTTCTACTATTCCCCTGGAAATCACTTACTAGATACCGAACGCCATCTACCTATGCCCTCGCCACCGATGTCCATCTCGCGGTTTTCCTCCTCTCTCCACACCGCCACCTTAGCGTTGTGTGACCTACCAGACAATCTGGTACTAAATCTTTGACTCCCATTTCTCAAGAAACTTTCACTTGTGCGGGTTCATATATCGGAGGCCTCATTACACAGCATCATCCACTCCAGTTGCCCTTCCCTGGAGTGCTTGGTGCTTGTTTTCATAGTTAGAATCAGTTGTCTCCAAATAAAGTCGCCTAACCTTGTAAGAATTGGAATTTGTTTTGATGGAAGGCAGCTCATCATCCAAGATGCCCCTTCACTTCAAAGGTTGATCCTTGATTCTAGTTATTCACCATAGCAAATAACTGTCCTCTCTGCGCCTAAACTGGAGACATTGGGTGTAATACATGATCTCTGTGCTCATTTCAATATGGTGTTTGGCTCCATAGTTCTTCAGGTACTTTACATTATCATCTACACTTGTAACCATAAGCTGCATTTTAAATTTCTGCGCATAAGTTATATGTCATCTTGGAGTACACATTTTGTACTAATATTATGTTCTATGCTCAATGAAGAGTTTCTCCATGGATGGCCTATCAATGGTGTTGGATTCTGTCAAGATCTTATATATCCAAATGAATAGTTTTGATCTAAACAAGATTATTGGCTTGCTGCAATGCTTTCCATGTCTGGAGAAGTTGTATATAAAGGTGATAATTTCACGCACATTGGAAGCCCGCATATAGTGTACTAGAATTAACCGTTCAGCTGTTGCTCTTTCGACACTCTTTTTTTAGACCTTAACTGTTTTCAATCTTCATGTCTATTTAGGCAACAGGACGGGGTAAGAAAGTTATAACCAATCGGTGGATTCGTAAGCATCGGGATTTTCTCACTTCTCATGAGATTCGATTGAAGACAATAACGCTAGAACGATATGTAGCCAACCGTGCAAACACTAGATTTGTCACATTCTTCCTGCTGAATGTGAGGTTACTATTGTCCATCAGGCTTAAGTTTATCAACAGCATGGTTTTGACGGATGGGTATGTGGAAGAGCAAAAAAAGGAGTTTCAGGTGGGCAAAAGAGCTTCTGAACGTGTCGGGCTTCTATTTACAACATATTGTGGTCATAATCCAGTAAATTTTACGACCCAGGATGTTCATTCTATGGACCTGACTGATCCATTTGACTGTGACTGCCGAAAACAGTGCTGGAGTTAGATGTTGTTGCCCTTTTCAACTTGGGTTTTTTTGTAAACCTGATGAACAATTCACCCTCGCGCTTTTGTACAATTTGTAAGCTGGAGTTAGATGTTCTTGCCCTTTCCAACTCGGCTGTGACTGTCATATTTTCTTTGAAGCAAGGCAAATGGCTTGCCAGTCATTTAATTTAGAGTGAAATATTGTAACAACTAACAAATCCCAACCAAGGGAAATAACATCACTCTCGTCGGCTGCTTGAGCTCACTGTGCATTACAGAAGCCAAGTGATTAGCCCCCACCAGCACCCACAAACTTATTTCGAACTAGCACATCAAATGGGCTGTAAATTTTCATAGGAAAGGCTGCATGACCGTGACAGATTTGGATTCTGACATTTGGGACCCGCGAGGAAATAGCCTATCCAAGGTGGTGTCGACTTACTAGCCAGTTAACAAACAATTCTGCCTACCAGCCGTTGGATTGACATCCAGCATCTGTCGTGTATCTTCTATCTCTTGTCTTCTTCTTCCTCCAGCCACCCAAACCAAAACACCCCGTCGGCTCCGCCTGCTCCCGCCTCCCATGGCTGGCTACGCCTCCGCCGCCCTACCATACGTACCCTCCAACATTGGCCAGTCCCTCCCTCTATCCCCCCACATGTCCTGTTATTCTCCGGCGACGTCAGCCCCAACACGCACCCGCACCCGAACCAGTCAACCCTCGTACTCCCCTCCGCCTGTGACTGGACTGGCGCATCTTCCACGGCTCTTGTTCATTCCGTCCGAGGCCTCGCCATCGTCCTCCGCCTTGCGGCCTTGGTTCGCCCGCCGTGCGCGGTGTGCCGCCCTCTTGCGTTGTCAACGGCGTCAACAACCGAGAGGAACAAGGAGATGACTGTACGTGGAGAGGGTGACAGTAGGGACCCACTAGCGTCATGGCAGTACGCAAGCAAGTGCCTCTATATTACAAGTCCAAAAATATGGTTCCTCCTAATGGTTGGTCATCTGGGGCTCACATCATTGTCAACGTAGTGAATAAACGAGAGAATTACACTACGAGCGGCTGACACCAGGGACCCAGCAGGTCGCGCAATTTTTTTTTGAGGAACAAGCAGTTGTTATTTATACTAGTTTTAGCGATAGATCAGGGTAACAACGGGGCTATGCAAGGGGCTGTGGTCCGTCTAGCCAGGGTTTTATTTATGTTTACCACATCATGAGCCCAGTTGTGTTTTTTTCTTGCTAAAAATGGCTAGCCCAGTTCTATTTTTTAAAAGAAATACCCAAACGAGGCCTACTTGCTTTATCAGCCATGCTGGGCTGCAAATCTTTCAAGACGAGGAGAGTTTCATTCGGTTTGCACAGAAATGGGCTTTACATTTTTAAAACACATCAAACCGGGAATTAGTTTCAATTTTTTTTTCATTACAAGATTTTAAATTCCATTGATTTTTATGCGTGGACAATTATTTGGATTTTATATTTCTATAAATTATTTTTCAAAATAGTTTGAATGTGAATAGATATTTCGGGATTAAAAATAGTTGACCGCACCGAAATATGCAAAAATTCGTATACTTTTTAACCGTGGCCACAATATGGGGTGCAATGCTAACAAAAAGAAGATGGGCTCCAAAAAAATCTTAAGAATTAGCAAATGGGATGTACATTATTAGAAATAATGCACACGAGAGCCGTGACTGTTGGATGTCCATCCAACGGCTGCTGTGCTTCTTCAATCTCTACTTTTCCTGCTCCAGCCGCTCAAACAAGCGCCGGCGGGACTGCCTGCTCCCTCCTCCCGCGGCCGGCTATGCTGCCGCGCAGGCCTCACCACCCCACCGTACTCCCATCGCTGGCCTAGCCATCCCTCTACTCACCCACACCTGCTGTTATTCTCCGGGGACGGCAGACGAACCAGTAAACCCTCATACTCCTCTGCGTGGGAAACAACTGCCGAGTCTTCCCTGCCTCCATGTCATTCCCTTCCTAGGCCTCGCCGTCGTCCACCGCCCTGGTGCTCTTGGCGCGGCCTGGTCAACATGGTCAATGAACGACATCCATCGGAAGGGGACTGTATGTGGAGAGGCTGACAGCTGGGTCCACGGCCGCACGCAAGGAAATGCCTCCTTATTACGCGCAAAATAATGATTCCTCCACCTGATAGCTAGGACCCACGGGAAGGGCTTCTGTATTTCACGAAAAAAAATTCCCCCCGCTGACAGGTCGGACCCACCATCTATATCTTCGCACCAACGAAGTGCGTCCTTATGATGCACAAAAAAATGAATACCCCCCTGCTCGCTGGGACCCACCATAGTGGGTGGCTGACTTGTGGGCCTACTAAGTTGACACGGACAGAGGGCTTTGTCAACTTAGTCAATATGAACAATTCTAGCTCTAGTGACCATCTGATGTCCATCCAACGGCCATAGTGCTTCTTCAACCTCTGGTCTTCTTTCTCCAGCCGCCGAAAGCAGCGTCGGTCGTGCCGCCTGCTCCTGCCTCCCGTGGCCGACTGTGCTGCCGCGAAGGCCTCACCGCCCCCATAATACTCCCATCGCTGGCCAGGCCATCCCTCCACTCACCCACACCCCCTGTTATTCTGCGGCGACGGCAACCTCACACCGCAGCCGAACTAGTGAACCCTCATACTCCTCTCCGCGTGGGCATCCACTGCCGCGTCTTCCCCGGCTCCGCGTTGTCCCCTTCCTAGGCCTCACCGTCGTCCATCGCCTTGGTGCTCTCGGCGCGGCGTGGTCAATGTGGTCAACGAGCGACTTCCATCGGAAGAGTACTGTACGTGGAGAGGCTGACAGCCGGGTCCACGGCCGCAGCTGGGTCCACGGCCACAACCCAGTTTTTTTGTGATTTGCCAAGTAAGTCGCTTTGTCCGACCTGTTTGGCTGCAAATCTTTCAAGACGAGGAGAGCTTCATTCGGCTGGCCGAGAAAATGGCCTATCAGTAATGAGAAATGGGATGTACATTTTTAAAACACATCAAACCGGCAATTAGTTTCAAATTTCTTTTTTTTCATTTCGAGATTTTAAATTGCATCGATCTTTATGCGTAGACAATTTGTTGGATTTTATATTGATATACATTTATTTTTAAAATCAGTTTGAATGTGACTCGAAATTTCAGGATTAAAAATAGTTCGGACCGCACCGAAATATGCAAAATTTCGTATAATTTTTTAACCGTGGCCACAATATGGGCTATAATGCTAACAAAAAAATATGGGCTCCAAAAAAACCTTAAGAATTAGCAAATGGGCTGTAAATTATTAGAAATAATTGCAGATGGGTTATATGTTGTTTTCCACAGATTTGAGGCTTTCCTAAAAAAAGGTTGACGCACAAGCAGTGACTGTTGGATTTCCATCCAACGGCTGTCGTGCTTCTTCAATCTCTGCTTTTCCTGCTCCAGCCGCTCAAACAAGCGCCGGCGGGACTGCCTACTCCCTCCTCCCCACGGCCGGCTGTGCTGCCGCGTAGGCCTCACCGCCCCACCGTACTCCCATCGCTGGCCTAGCCATCCCTCTACTCACCCAAACCTGTTGTTATTCTTCGGCAACGGTAGAAGAACCAGTAAACCCACGTATAGTCGTACTCCCCTCTGCGTGGGAAACAACTGCCGAGTCTTCCCTGCCTCCGTGTCGTTCCCTTCCTAGGCCTTGCCGTCGTCCACCGCCCTGGTGCTCTCAGCGCGGCCTGGTCAACATGGTCAACGACCGACATGCATCTGAAGTGGACTGTACATGGAGAGGCTGACAGCTGGGTCCACGGCCGCACGCAAGGAAATGCCTCCTTATTACGCGCAAAATAATGATTCCTCCACCGACATCTGGGACCCACCGGAAGGGCCTCTGTATTTCGCGAAAAAAACTTTACCGCCGCTGACAGCTCGGACCCACCAGCTATATCTTCGCATGCAAGGAAGTGCCTCCTTATTACGCATAAAAAGATGAATACTCCCCCTGCTAGCTGGGACCCAGTATAGTGGCAGGCTGACTTGTGGGCCTACTAAGTTGACGGGGACGGAGGGCTTTGTCAACTTAGTCAATATGCACGATTCTAGCACCGGTGACCGTACGATGTCCATCCAACGGCCATAGTGCTTCTTCAACCTCTGGTCTTCTAGCTGCAGCAGCCCAAACCAGCGCCGATCGTGCCTCGTGCTCCTGCCTCCCATGGCCGGCTGCGATATGGCGGAGGCCTCACCGCCCCCTACTACTCCCACCGCTGGCCAGGCCATCCCTCTACTAACCCACACCCCCTGTTATTCTGCGGTGACGGCAGCCTCACACTGCAGCGAACCAGTGAACCCTCATACTCCTCTACGCGTGGGCATCCACTGCCGTGTCTTCCCTGGCTTCGCGTTGTCCCCTTCCTAGGCATCGCCGTCGTCCACCGCCTTGGTGCTCTCGGAGCAGCGTGGTCAATGTGGTAAACGACCGACTTCCATCGAAAGAGTACTGTACGTGGAGAGGCTGACAGATGGGTCCACGGCAGCCGCAAGGAAGTGCCTCCTTATTACGCGCAAAATAATTATTCCTATACCTGACAGCAGGGACCCACCGGACGGGCCACCATATTTCGCAAAAAAAACGTTTCCCCCTGACTGCTGGGGCTGCTACCTCTTGAGCACTGTGTTGGTTTTCCCCGGAGAGGAAGGGATGATGCAGCAAAGTAGCGTAAGTATTTCCCTCAGTTTTTGAGAACCAAGGTATCAATCCAGTAGGAGGCTACGCGCGAGTCCCTCGTACCTGCACCAAACAAATAAATCCTCGCAACCAACGCGATAAGGGGTTGTCAATCCCTACACGGCCACTTACGAGAGTGGGATCTGATAGATATGATAAGATAAGATTTTTGGTATTTTTATGATAAAGATGCAAAGTAAAATAAAAGCAAAGGAAATTACTAAGTATTGGAAGATTAATATGAGGAAGATAGACCCGGGGTCCATAGGTTTCCCTAGTGGCTTCTCTCAAGAGCATAAGTACTCTACGGTGGGTGAACGAATTACTGTTGACCAATTGACAGAATTGAGCATAGTTATGAGAATATCTAGGTATGATCATGTATATAGGCATCACGTCCGAGACAAGTAGACCGACTCCTGCCTGCATCTACTACTATTAATCCACTCATCGACCACGATCCAGCATGCATCTAGAGTATTATGTTAATGAAAACAGAGTAACGCCTTAAGCAAGATGACATAATGTAGAAGGATAAACGCATGCAATATGATGAAAACCCCATCTTGTTATCCTCGATGGCGACAATACAATACGTGCCTTGCTGCCCCTACTGTCACTGGGAAAGGACACCGCAAGATTGAACCAAAAGCTAAGCACTTCTCCCATTGCAAGAAAGATCAATCTAGTAGGCCAAACCAAACTGATAATTCGAAGAGACTTGCAAAGATAACCAATCATATATAAAAGAATTCAGAGAAGATTCAAATATTATTCATAGACAGACTTGATCATAAACCCACAATTCATCGGTCTCAACAAACACATCACAAAAAGAAGATTACATCGAATAGATCTCCACAAGAGAGGAGGGAGAACATTGTGTTGAGATCCAAAAAGAGAGAAGAAGCCATCTAGCTAATAACTATGGACCCGAAGGTCTGAGGTGAACTACTCACACTTCATCGGAGGGGCTATGGTGATGATGTAGAAGCCCTCCGTGATCGATGCCCCCTCCGGTGGAGCTCCGGAACAGGCCCCAAGATGGGATCTCGTGGATATAGAAAGTTGCGGCAGTGGAATTAGGGTTTTTACTCCGTATCTAATCGTTTGGGGGTACGTAGGTATATATAGGAGGAAGGAGTACGTCGGTGGAGCAACAGCGGGCCCACGAGGGTGGAGGGCACGCTTGGGGGGAGGTAGGCGCGCCCCCCTACCTCGTGGCCTCCTCTTTTGTGTCTTGACATAGGGTCCAAGTCTCCTGGGTCTTGTTCGTTGAGAAAATCACATTCCCGAAGGTTTCATTCTGTTTGGACTCCGTTTGATATTCCTTTTCTTCGAAACCCTAAAATAGGCCCAAAAAACAGCAATTCTGGGTTGGGCCTCTGGTTAGTAGGTTATTCCCAAAAATAATATAAAAGTGGATAATAAAGGCCAATAATGTCCAAAATAGTAGATAATATAGCATGGAGCAATCAAAAATTATAGATACATTGGAGACGTATCAAGCATCCCCAAGCTTAATTCCTGCTCGTCCTCGAGTAGGTAAATGATAAAAACAGAATTTTTGATGCAGAGTGCTACTTGGCATAATTTTAATGTAATTCTTCTTAATTGTGGTATGAATATTCAGATCCGAAAGATTCAAGATAAAAGTTTAATAGTGACATAAAAATAATAATACTTCAAGCATACTAACAAAGCAATCATGTGTTCTCAAAATAACATGGCCAAAGAAAGTTATCCCTACAAAATCGTATAGTCTGGCTATGCTCCATCTTCATCACACAAAATATTTAAATCATGCACAACCCCAATGACAAGCCAAGCAATTGTTTCATACTTTTGGTGTTCTCAAACTTTTTCAATCTTCATGCAATACATGAGCGTGAGCCATGGATATAGCACTATAAGTGGAATAGAATGGTGATTGTGGAGAAGACAAAAAGGGAGAAGATAGTCTCACATCAACTAGGCATATCAACGGGCTATGGAGATGCCCATCAATAGATATCAATGTGAGTGAGTAGGGATTGCCATGCAACGAATGCACTAGAGATATAAGTATATGAAAGCTCAACAAAAGAAACTAAGTGGGTGTGCATCCAACTTGCTTGCTCATGAAGACCTAGGGCATTTTGAGGAAGCCCATCATTGGAATATACAAGACAAGTTCTATAATGAAAAATTCCCACTAGTATTTGAAAGTGATAACATAGGAGACTCTCTATCATGAATATCATGGTGCTACTTTGAAGCACAAGTGTGGTAAAAGGATAGTAACATTGTCCCTTCTCTCTTTTTCTCTCATCATTTTTTTATTTGGACCTTTTCTCTTTTTTATGGCCTCTTTTCTCTCTTTTTTTTTATTTTTTGTCCGGAGTCTCATCCCGACTTGTGGGAGAATCATAGTCTCCATCACCCTTTCCTCACTGGGACAATGCTCTAATAATGCTGATCATCACACTTTTTATTTTTCTTACAACTCAACAATTACAACTCGATACTTAGAACAAAACATGACTCTATATGAATGCCTCCGGCGGTGTACCGGGATATGCAATGAATCAAGAGTGACACGTATGAAAGAATTGTGAATGGTGGCTTTGCCACAAATACGATGTCAACTACATGATCATGCTAAGCAATATGACAATGATGGAGTGTGTCATAATAAACGGAATGGTGGAAAGTTGCATGGCAATATATCTCGGAATGGCTATGGAAAAGCCATAATAGGTAGGTATGGTGGCTGTTTTGAGGAAGGTATATGGTGGGTGTATGATACTGGCGAAAGGTGCGCGGTATTAGAGAGTCTAGCAAAGGTGGAAGGGTGAGAAAAGTGCGTATAATCCATGGACTCAACATTAGTCATAAAGAACTCATATACTTATTGCAAAAATCTACAAGTTATCAAAGCAAAGTATTACGCGCATGCTCCTAGGGGGGTAGGAAAAGACCATCGCTCGTCCCCGACCGCCACTCATAAGGAAGACAATCAAAAAAATAAATCATGCTCCAACTTCATCACATAACGGTTCACCATACGTGCATGCTATGGGAATCACAAACTTTAACACAAGTATTTCTCAAATTCACAACTACTCAACTAGCATATCTCTAATATCACCATCTTCATATCTCAAAACAATTATCAAGCATCAAACTTCTCATAGCATTCAACACACTCATAAGAAAGTTATTTTACTATTCTTGAATTCCAAGCATATTAGGATTATTTAAGCAAATTACCATGCTATTTAAGACTCTCAAAATAATCTAAGTGAAGCATGAGAGATCAATAGTTTCTATAAAACAAATCCACCATCGTGCTCTAAAACATATAAGTGAAGTACTAGAGCAGAACTATATAACTCAAATGATATAAGTGAAGCACATAGAGTATTCTAACAAATTCCAAATCATGTATGGCTCTCTCAAAAGGTGTGTACAGCAAGTATGATTGTGCTAAACTAAAAAGCAAAGACTCAAATCATACAAGACTCTCCAAGCAAAACACATATCATGTGGTGAATAAAAATATAGCTCCAAGTAAAGTTACCAATAGAAGTAGACGAAAAGAGGGGATGCCTTCCGGGGCATCCCCAAGCTTTGGCTTTTAGGTGTCCTTATATTATCTTGGGGGTGCCATGGGCATCCCCAAGCTTAGTCTCTTGCCACTCCTTATTCCATAATCCATCAAATCTTTACCCAAAACTTGAAAACTTCAAAACACAAAACTTAAAGTAGAAAATCTCGTGAGCTCCGTTAGCGAAAGAAAACAAAATACCACTTCAAGGTACTGTAATGAACTCATTATTTATTTATATTGGTGTTAAACCTACTGTATTTCAACTTCCCTATGGTTTATAAACTATTTTACTAGCCATAGATTCATCAAAATAAGCAAACAACACACGAAAAAAAGAATCTGTCAAAAACAGAATAGTCTGCAGTAATCTGTAGCTAGCGCAAGATCTGGAACCCACAAAATTCTAAAATAAATTTCTGGACGTGAGGAATTTATCTATTAACCATATTAAAAAATAATTAACTAAATATCACTTTCCAAATAAAAATGGCAGCAGTTCTCGTGAGCGCTAGAGTTTCTGTTTTTTACAGCAAGATTAACAAGATTTTCCCCAAGTCTTCCCAACGGTTCTACTTGGCACAAACACTAATTAAACACAAAAAACACAAAATAACCAGAGGCTAGATAAATTATTTATTACTAAACAGGAGCAAAAAGCAAGTAATAAAAATAAAATTGGGTTGCCTCCCAACAAGCGCTATCGTTTAACGCCCCTAACTAGGCATAAAAAGTAAGGATAGATCTAGGTATTGCCATCTTTGGTAGGCAATCCATAAGTGGCTCTCATAATAGATTCATAAGGTAATTTAATTTTATTTCTAGGAAAGTGTTCCATGCCTTTCCTTAACAGAAATTGGAATCTAATATTTCCTTCCTTCATATCAATAATTGCACCAATCGTTCTAAGGAAAGGTCTACCAAGAATAATAGGACATGAAGGATTGCAATCTATGCCAAGAACAATAAAATCTATGGGCACATAATTCCTATTTGCAACAATAAGAACATCATTTATTCTTCCAATAGGTTTCTTAATAGTGTAATCTGCAAGGTGCAAGTTTAGAGAGCAATCATCAAAATCACGAAAACCTAACAAATCGCACAAAGTTTTTGGAATCGTGGAAACACTAGCACCCAAATCACATAAAGCATAGAATTCATGATCTTTTATTTTAATTTTAATAGTTGCTTCCCACTCATCATAAAGTTTTCTAGGGATAGAAACTTCCAATTCAAGTTTTTCTTCATAAGATTGCATCAAGGCATCAACGATATGTTTAGTGAATGCTTTATTTTGACTATAAGCGTGAGGAGAATTTAGCACGGATTGCAACAAGGAAATACAATCAATCAAAGAGCAAGTTTTTCATAATTAAATTCCTTGAAATCCAAAATAGTGGGTTTAGCAACATCTAGGGTTTTAATTTCTTCAATCCCACTTTCATCAATTTTAGCATCAAGATCTAAAAACTCTGAATTCTTGGAACGTCTTCTACGTAAAGGTGGATCCAAATAAGTCCCATCATTATTAAGATTAATATTGCAAAACAAAGATTTAATAGGGGACACATCAATAACTTTTAGATCTTCATCTTTATTTTCATAGGAACTAGAAGAACACGCTCTTATAAAGGCATCTTTCTTAGCACGCATCCTAGCGGTTCTTTCTTTGCACTCATCAATGGAAATTCTCATGGCTTTGAGAGACTCATTGATATCATGCTTAGGTGGAATAGATCTATGTTTCAAATAATCAACATCAAGAGAAATTCTATCAACGTTCCTAGCCAACTCATCAATCTTAAGCAATTTTTCTTTAATCAAAGCATTGAAATTCTTTTGCGAAGTAATAAATTCTTTAATATTAGATTCAAAATCAGAGGGCATCTTATTATAATTTCCATAAGAATTGTTGTAGGAATTACCATAATTATTAGAGGGATTACTAGGATAAGGCCTAGGATTAAAATTTCCTCTATACGCGTTGTTACCAAAATTGTTCCTACCAACAAAATTCACATCCATAGATTCATTATTATTCTCAATCAAAGTAGACAAGGGCATATCATTAGGATCAAAAGAAACACTCTTACTAGCAAATAATTTCATAAGTTCATCCATCTTTCCACTCAAAACATTAATTTCTTCTATCGCATGCACCTTTTTATTAGTAGATCTTTCAGTATGCCATTGAGAATAATTAACCATAATATCATCTAGGAGTTTAGTAGCTTCTCCTAAAGTGATTTCCATAAAAGTACCTCCCACGGCCGAATCTAAAAGATTTCTAGAAGCAAAATTCAATTCGGCATAAAAATTTTGTATAATCATCCACAAATTCAAACCATGAGTAGGGAAATTACGTATCATTAATTTCGTCCTCTCCCAAGCTTGTGCAACATGTTCATGATCAAGTTGCTTAAAATTCATAATATTGTTTCTAAGGGAGATGATCTTAGCGGGAGGAAAATACTTAGAGATAAAAGCATCTTTGCACTTATTCCATGAATCAATACTATTCTTAGGCAAAGACGAAAACCAAGCTTTAGCACGATCTCTAAGTGAAAAAGGAAATAACTTCAATTTAACAATATCGTTATCCACATCTTTCTTATTTTGCATATCACACAAATCAATGAAGCTATTTAGATGGGTAGCGGCATATTCACTGGGAAGGCCGGAAAACGGATCTTTCATGACAAGATTCAGCAAAGCAGTATTAATTTCACAAGATTCACCATCGGTAAGAGGAGCAATCGGAGTGCTAATAACATCATTGTTGTTGGTATTGGTAAAGTCACACTATTTAGTATTATCTTGAGCCATCATGACAAGCAAGCAAAACTAACACACAAGCAAACAAAAAGCAAGCAGGCAAAAAGAGGCAAATAGAGAAAGAGAGGGATGATAGAGAGAGAGGGCGAATAAAACGGCAAGGGTGAAGTGGGGGAGAGGAAAACGAGAGGCAAATGGCAAATAATGTAATGCGGGAGATAGGGATTGCGATGGGTACTTGGTATATTGACTTTTGCGTAGACTCCCCGGCAACGGCGCCAGAAATCCTTCTTGCTACCTCTTGAGCACTGCGTTGGTTTTCCTCGAAGAGGAAGGGATGATGCAGCAAAGTAGCATAAGTATTTCCCTCAGTTTTTGAGAACCAAGGTATCAATCCAGTAGGAGGCTATGCGCGAGTCCCTCGTACCTGCACAAAACAAATAAATCCTTACAACCAACGTGATAAGGGGTTGTCAATCCCTACACGGCCACTTACGAGAGTGAGATCTGATAGATATGATTAGATAATATTTTGGGTATTTTTATGATAAAGATGCAAAGTAAAATAAAAGCAAAGTAAAAAAGTAAAGGAAATTACTAAGTATTGGAATATTAATATGATGAAGATAGACCCGGGGGCCATAGGTTTCACTAGTGGCTTCTCTCAAGAGCATAAGTATTCTACGGTGGGTGAATGAATTACTGTTGAGCAATTGACAGAATTGAGCATAGTTATGAGAATATCTAGGTATGATCATGTATATAGGCATCACGTCCGAGACAAGTAGACCGACTCCTGCCTGCATCTACTACTATTACTCCACTCATCGACCGCTATCCAGCATGCATCTAGAGTATTAAGTTAATAAAAATAGAGTAACGCCTTAAGCAAGATGACATGATGTACAGGGATAAACTCATGCAATATGATGAAAACCCCATCTTGTTATCCTCGATGGCAACAATACAATACGTGCCTTGCTGCCCCTACTGTCACTGGGAAAGGACACCGCAATATTGAACCCAAAGCTAAGCACTTCTCCCATTGCAAGAAAGATCAATCTAGTAGACCAAACCAAATTGATAATTCGAAGAGACTTGCAAAGATAACCAATCACACATAAAAGAATTCAGAGAAGATTCAAATATTATTCATAGATAGACTTGATCATCAACCCACAATTCATCGGTCTCAACAAACACACCGCAAAAGGAAGATTACATCGAATAGATCTCCACGAGAGAGGGGGAGAACATTGTATTGAGATCCAAAAAGAGAGAAGAAGCCATCTAGCTAATAACTATGGACCCGAAGGTCTGAGGTGAACTACTCACACTTCATCGGAGGGGCTATGGTGATGATGTAGAAGCCCTCCATGATCGATGCCCCCTCCGGCGGAGCTCCGGAACAGGCCCCAAGATGGGATCTCGTGGATATAGAAAGTTGCGGTGGTGGAATTAGGGTTTTGGCTCCGTATCTGATCGTTTGGGGGTACGTAGGTATATATAGGAGGAAGGAGTATGTCGGTGGAGCAATAGGGGGCCCACGAGGGTGGAAGGTGCGCCTGGGGGGGGGGGGTAGGCGCGCCCCCCTACCTCGTGGCCTCCTCTTTTGTGTCTTGACGTAGGGTCCAAGCCTCCTGGGTCTTGTTCATTGAGAAAATCACGTTCCCGAAGGTTTCATTCCGTTCGGACTCCGTTTGATATTTCTTTTCTTCGAACCCTAAAATAGCAAAAAAAAACAATTCTGGGTTGGGCCTCCGGTTAGTAGGTTAGTCCCAAAAATAATATAAAACTAGATAATAAAGCCCAATAATGTCCAAAACAGTAGATAATATAGCATGGAGCAATCAAAAATTATAGATATGTTGGAGACGTATCAGGGACCCACCAGCTACATCTTCGCACGCAAGGAAGTGCGTCCGGGCAAAAAAATGATTCGCCCCCCTGACTGCTGGGACCCACCAGCTATATCTTCGCACGCAAGTGCCTAACAGTCGGGACCCACCTGGTCGAAGCGTGCGTAGCGTTGTCATTATGGTCATGAATGTGTACGTACATACTAGTCGATGTAGAGCGCGCACGTGTCGTAGTTGAGGCGCGCATGTAGCATGTACACGTACGTGCAGTGGCCAGTATGCAAGAAAGAAAATACGGCCACGTACGTACATACGGGCAGGGTCTCGAACGCCTACTCGCGCATACGTATGGCCAGGGCTCATGTACATGGCTGGGTCGAAATGGAGAAACTGCGTCATCCTTGTGTTCATGGGGAGGCAACGGAATGCGTCGTGTTCATCAGGAGGCAACGGAACGCGTGGGAGCCAACCGGCTTGGACGGAACAGCCGATGCAAACAAGGCCTGGCATACCGCAGAATGGAGGAAACGGCATTGTGTTCGACCGGCCATGTTCGAAATGGGATCCTGTTCATTAGGAGGGGTCTGGCGTACCGTAAAACGGAGGAAACGGACCTCCTACAGTCGAAACGGGGGTCCTGTTGATCGGGTGGGGTGTGGCGTACCGCAAAACGGAGGAAACAGACTTGTGTTGGAGCTCTACGGTCAAAACGGGGGTCTTGTTCATCGGGAGGGGTGTGGCGTACCGCAAAACCGGACTCCACGGGATACTATTCATCTCCACCGCCGACCCCCTCTAGCCTCCACGGGCTACTGTTCATCCACCGTCGACCTCCTCCAGCCTCCACCTGCGACTGTTCATCCATGGGCTCCTGTTCATCCAGCCTCCACCGCATGCTACTCCACCGGCTACTGTTCAACCAGCCCTCTCCACGGGCTCCTATTCAACCACCCCTCCATGGGGTACTATTCATCCATCCCTCCACCATCTACTGTTCATCCTGCCCTCCACGGGGTGGTCCTGTTCATCCAGCCCTCCACGGGTTCCTGTTCATCCAGCCCCAACCGGCTCGATCGATCAGGGTCCTGTTCATCCATAGGCAACACCACGGGGTCCTATTCCTCCACCCCACCGGGAACTGTTCATCCAACCCCCCCCCCCAAGTAACGTTCAATGTTCATCTAGAGGCAACACCATGGGGTCCTGTTCATCCACCCCACCGGAAACTGTTCATCCAAACCCCCCAGCAACGCTCACTGTTCATCCAGAGGCAGCATCGATCGGCTTCAGTTAGCAGCAGTAGCGAAGGAATCGCTCGATTGGGTTCAGTTAATAACCATCGATCGATCGCTCGGGTTCAGTAACACGTAGCCTACAGTGCAATCGCTCGGGTTCAGTTAGAGCCCAATGCCTTGCACCCACGCGCGTGCGTGTACGAGAGAAACGCGCATCGCTCAGCCCCGACCACCCACCGTAACCGGGAACACCCCGATATTTTCCTCGCCCTCGCTTCTACCACGGTTTTTCCATCATGGACAGCCCAAAGAATGTCATGCAGCTGCGTCTCCGGCCCGCCCAGGACGAAAAGCCCATTTTTGTCATGTTTTTTTTCGTAGAAGTAGGACCCCACCACATCTATGATGATCCCATGTTTTGTCACAATTATTGTCATAGAAATGTCATAAGTATGACAGGAAAAAAATTCGCTCAGCCCAAAATGTCACGATGTGTCTTTTTTTTGTAGTGTTGATCTTCACTTATAACTTTTGGAGTAGTTTGTTATTTGCTCTAGTGGTTCACTTATATCTTTCTAGAGCACGGCGGTAGTTTTATTTTGAAAAGAAAATTTGAACTCTCATGCTTCATTTATATCATTTCGATAGTCTCTAAACATCATGGTAATTTGCTTTGGTTATGAATTTAGTCCTAATATGATGGGCATCCAAGAGGGATATAATAAAAACTTTCATATAAAGTGCATTGAATACTAGGAGAAGTTTGATTCCTTATGATTGTTTTGAGATATGAGGATGGTGATATTAGATTCATGCTAGTGCGTAGTTGTGAATTTGAGAAATACTTGTGTTAAGGTTTGTGAGTCCCGTAGCAGGCACGTATGGTGAACCGTTATGTAACAAAGTTGCAGCTGGAGATATTTTTTGATTGTCTTCCATATGAGTGGCTGTCGGGGACGAGTGATGGTCTTTTCCTACCAATCTATCCCCCTAGGAGCATGCGCATAGTACTTCATTTCGATGACTAATAGATTTTTGCAATAAGTATGTCAGTTTTTTATGACTAATGTTGAGCCCATGGATTATACGCACTCTCACCCTTCCACCATTGCTAGCCTCTCTTGTGCCCTGCAACTTTCACCGGTACCATAACCCCACCATATACATTTCTCAAAACAGCCACCATACCTACCTATTATGGCATTTCCATGGCCATTAAGAGATATATTGCCATGCAACTTTCCATCGCTCCGTTTATTATGACACGCTTCATCATTGTCATGTTGCTTTTCATGATCATGTAGTTGGCATCGTATTTGTGGCAAAGCCACCGTTCATAATTCTTTCATACATGTCACTCTTGATTCATTGCACATCTCGGTACACCGCCGGAGGCATTCATATAGAGTCATATTTTGTTTATAGTATCGAGTTGTAATTCTTGAGTTGTAAAGTAAATAAAAGTGTGATGACCTTCATTATTAGAGCATTGTCCCATGTGAGGAAATAAAAAAAGAGAAAAGGCCAAAAAAGTAGAACGCCCAAAAAACAAAGAAAACAAAAAATGAGAGAAAAAGAGAGAATGGGCAATGCTATTATCCTTCTACCACACTTGTGCTTCAAAGTAGCACCATGATCTTCATGGTAGAGAGTCTCCTATGTTGTCACTTTCCTATACTAGTGGAAATTTTTCATTATAGAACTTGGCTTGTATATTCCAACGATGGGCTTCCTCAAATTGCCCTAGGTCTTCGTGAGCAAGCAAGTTGGATGCACACCCACTTAGTTTCTTTTTGAGCTTTCATACAATTATTAGCTCTAGTGCATCCGTTGCATGGCAATCCCTACTCACTCACATTGATATCTATTGATGGGCATCTCCATAGCCTGTTGATACACCTAGTTGATGTGAGACTATCTCCTTCTTTTTTGTCTTCTCCACAACCACCATATTCTATTCCACCTATAGTGACATGTCCATGGCTCACGCTCATGTATTGCGTGAAAGTTGAAAAAGTTTGAGAACATCAAAAGTATGAAACAATTGCTTGGCTTTTCATCGGGGTTGTGCATGATTTGAGTATTTTGTGTGATGAAGATGGAGCATAGCCAGACTATATGATTTTGTAGGGATAAGCTTTCTTTGGCCATGTTATTTTGAGAAGATATAATTGCCTTGTTAGTATGCTTGAAGTATTATTGTTTTTATGTCAAAATTAAACTTTTGTTTTGAATCTTATGGATCTGAATATTCTTTAAACAATAAAGAAATTACATAGATAAATATGTTAGGTAGCATTACACATCAAAAAATTTGTTTTTATCATTTACCTACTCGAGGACGAGCAGGAATTAAGCTTGGGGACGCTCGATACGTCTCCAACGTATCTATAATTTTTTATTGTTCCATGCTATTATATTATCTATCTTGGATGTTTTATATGCATTTATATGCTATTTTATATGATTTTTGGGACTAACCTATTAACCTAGAGCCCAGTGCCAATTTCTGTTTTTCCTTGTTTTTGAGTTTTACAGAAAAGGAATATAAAACGGAGTCCAAATGACCTGAAACTTTACGACGATTGTTTTTGGACCAAAAGAAGCCCACGGAGTACCAGAGTTGGGCCAGAAGAGTCCCGAGTCATCAACAAGGGCGGAGGGCGCCCCCACCCCCTAGGGTGCGCCCTCCGGCCTTGTGGTTGACTCATGGACCCCCCCTGACTTGTTCTCGACGTCAACACCTCTTATATATCCCCAAACCTCCAGAACATAACCTAGATCGAGAGTTCCGCCGCCGCAAGCCTCTGTAGCCACCAAAATCCAATCAGCGCCCTGTTCTGGCACCCTATTGGAGAGGGAAATCATCACTGGTGGTCATCTTCATCATCCTGGCGCTCTCCATGACGAGGAGGGAGTAGTTCACCCTCAGGCTGATGGTATGTACCAGTAGCTATGTGTTTGATTTCTCTCTCTCTCTCTCTCATGTTCTTGATATGGCATGGACTTGATGTATCGCGAGCTTTGCTATTATAGTTGGATCTTATGGTGTTTCTCCCCCTCTACCTTCTTGTAATGGATTGAGTTTTCCCTTTGAAATATTCTTATCGGATTGAGTCTTTAAGGATTTGAGAACACTTGATGTATGACTTGCATGTGCTTATCTGTGGTGACAATGGGATATTCACGTGATCTACTTGATGTATGTTTTGGTGATCAACTTGCGGATTCTGATACCTTGTGAACTTATACATAGGGGTTGGCACACGTTTTCGTCTTGACTATCTGGTAGAAACTTTGGGGCGCTCTTTGAAGTTCTTTGTGTTGGTTCGAATAGATGAATCTAAGATTGTGTGATGCATATCGTATAATCAAACATGCGGATACTTCTGATGACATTGGAGTATCTAGGTGACATTATGGTTTTGGTTGATGTGTGACTTAAGGTGTTATTTTAGTACGAACTCTGGGGCTGTTTGTGGCACTTATAGGAATATCTCAATAGATCAATCAGAAAGAATAACTTTGAGGTGGTTTCGTACCCTATAATAATCTCTTTGTTAGTTCTCCGCTATTAGTGACTTTGGAGTGACTCTTTGTTGCATGTTGAGGGATTGTTATATGATATAATTATGTTATCATTGTTGAGAGAACTTGCACTAGTGAAAGTATGAACCCTAGGCCTTGTTTCTAAGCATTGCAATACCGTTTTCGCTCACTTTTGCTACTAGTTACCTTGCTGTTTTTATATTTTCAGATTACAAAAACCTATATCTACCATCTGTATTGCACTTGTATCACCATCTCTTCGCTGAACTAGTGCACCTATACAATTTACCATTGTATTGGGTGTGTTGGGAACATAAGAGACTCTTTGTTATTTGGTTGCAGGGTTGTTTGAGGGAGACCATCTTCATCCTACGCCTCCGACGGATTGATAAATCTTATGTCATCCACTTGAGGGAAATTTGCTACTATCCTACAAAACTCTGCACTTGGAGGCCCAACACGAGTCTACAAGAAGAAGGTTGCGTAAACATCAGTGGTTGTTGTGGTGGTGCCAGAGGTAGGTGATAGGTTTTGGTATCAAGATCAAGGGATTCTTTGGTCTTGATTGTAATTTTCCTTCTTGGCTGGTGTTTCTTTGTGCAAAGGCTAGCATTCTAAGGTCTTTTAGTATCTTTAGCTGATACATCTCCAACGTATCTACTTTTCTAAACACGTTTGCCCTTGTTTTGGACTCTAACTTGCATGATTTGAATGGAACTAACCCGGACTGACGTTGTTTACAGCAGAATTGCCATGGTGTTATTTTTGTGCAGAAATAAAAGTTCTCAGAATGACCTGAAAATCAACGGAGAATATTTTTGGAATATCTAAAAAATACTCGCGAAAGAATCAAGGCCAGGGGGCCACACCCTGTCCACGAGGGTGGGGGCGCGCCTACCCCCCTGGACGCGCCCCCTGCCTTGTGGGCCCCCTGGTGCTCCACCGACCTCAACTCCAACTCTATACATTCACGTTCGGGGGGATCGGAGAGAAGGATTCATTGCGTTTTACGATACGGAGCCGCCGCCAAGCCCTAATCTCTCTCGAGAGGGCTGATCTGGAGTCCGTTCGGCGCTCCGGAGAGGGGAATCCGTCGCCATCGTCATCATCAACCTTCCTCCATCACCAATTTCATGATGCTCACCACCGTGCGTGAGTAATTCCATCGTAGGCTTGCTGGACAGTGATGGGTTGGATGAGATTTATCATGTAATCGAGTTAGTTTTGTTAGGGTTTGATCCCTAGTATCCACTGTGTTCTGAGATTGATGTTGTTATGACTTTCCTATGCTTAATGCTTGTCACTAGGGCCCGAGTGCCATGATTTCAGATCTGAACCTATTATGTTTTCATGAATATATGTGAGTTCTTGATCCTATCTTGCAAGTCAATAGTCACCTACTATGTGTTATGATCCGGTAACCCCGAAGTGACAATAATCAGGACCACTCCCGGTGATGACCGTAGTTTGAGGAGTTGGTGTATTCACTAAGTGTTAATGCTTTGGTCCGGTACTCTATTAAAAGGAGGCCTTAATATCCCTTAGTTTCCAATAAGACCCCGCTGCCACGGGAGGGTAGGACAAAAGATGCCATGCACGTTGTTTTCCATAAGCACGTATGACTATATTCGGAATACATGCCTACATAACATTGATGAACTGGAGCTAGTTCTGTGTCACCCTATGTTATAACTATTGCATGAGGAATCACATCTGACATAATTATCCATCACTGATCCATTGCCTATGAGCTTTTCACATATTGATCTTTGCTTAGTTACTTTTCCGTTGCTACTGTTACCATCACTACAAAACCAACACTATTACCTTTGCCACTATTACCGTTACTTCCATATTACTTTGCTACTAAATACTTTGCTACAGATATTAAGTTTTCCAGGTGTGGTTGAATTGACAACTCAACTGTTAATACTTGAGAATATTCTTTGGCTCCCCTTGTGTCGAATCAATAAATTTGGGTTGAATACTCTACCCTCGAAAACTGTTGCGGTACCGTATACTTGTGGGTTATCAAGACTATTTTCTGGCGCCGTTGTCGGGGAGCATAGCTCTATTCTTTGAGTCACTTGGGATTTATATCTTTTAATCACTATGAAGAACTTGAAAGATAAAAGAACCAAGATTTTTCCCTCAACTACGAGGGGAGGTAAGGAACTGACATCTAGCTCTGCACTTGATTCACCTTCTGTTCTGAGTAAACTTGTGACACCTACTCCTGCTATTCATTCTGATATGTCGCATGTTATTGATGATGCCACTTTTGCTTTGCATGATACTTATGATGAAACTACTTCTATGCTTGATAATATTGTGCCACTAGGTGAATTTCTTGATGAACAACTTTCTAGGGTTAGAGAGAATGAAATTATTGAAACTGATAATATTGATGAAAGTGATGATGAAAATTCTCCCCCTAGATATGAATTGCCTGTTGTTCCTGAGGGTTATGTTATGGATGAAGAAACTGCTAGAGACTTCTTAGCTTGCAATGATAGATATGATCTTAAGAAATTATTAGCTAAGCTTAAAGAAAAGTTTTTGAATGCTAGAATGAAATATGACTCTGCTTTTGCTACTTCACCTATCTGTATATCTAATAAGGATTATGATTTCTCTGTCGACCCTGAGTTAATTACTTTGGTTGAATCTGATCCTTTTGATGGCTATGAATCTAAAACTGTTGTGGCACATCTTACTATATTAAATGATATAGCCACCCTATTCCCTAATGATGAGAAAACTTGCTATTACTTTATCCTTAAGTTGTTTCCGTTCTCATTAAAGGGTGATGCTAAAACATGGTTTAATTCTCTTGATCCTGGTTGTGTGCGTAGTCCCCAGGATATGATTTATTACTTCTCTGCTAAATATTTCCCCGCTCACAAGAAACAAGCTGCCTTAAGGGAAATATATAATTTTGTGCAAATTGAAGAAGAGAGTCTCCCACAAGCTTGGGGGAGGCTTCTCCAATTACTTAATGCTTTGCCTGATCATCCTCTCAAGAAAAATGAAATACTTGATATCTTTTATAATGGACTAACTGATGCTTCCAGAGACCACCTGGATAGTTGTGCTGGTTGTGTTTTCAGGGAAAGAACTGTTGATCAAGCTGAATTTCTATTGAATAATATGTTGAGTAATGAAAATGATTGGACACTTCCTCAACCAACTCCTAAGCCAACTCCGAAGAAAAGAGGTATTCTATTTCTCAGTCCTGAAGATATGCAAGAGGCAATTAAATCTATGACAGAAAAATGTATTAAAGCTGAAGATGTTAAGAATTTACCACCTGTTGAAGAAATACATGGTCTTGATAACCCGACACAGGTAGTAAAGGTAAATTCTCTCTATAGATTTGATAAATGTGAAATCCCATCCAATAAGTTTGCTAGCCAATGCTTGGATGAGTTTGATAATTTTATGGTTAAACAAGAAGACTTCAATGCTTATGTTGGTAGACAATTGAAACGTAATGCTTATATGATTGAACACTTGAGTGATTATATGTCTAGAGTTAAAGGTGAACTTAAAATTTTAGTAAACATGCTTCTATGGTTACCACTCAAGTAGAACAAGTACTTAAAGCTCAGAATGATTTGCTCAATGAATTAAATAATAACAAAAATGATAATGTTGTTAGAGTTGAGACTAGAGGGGGTAAAATGACTCAGGAACCTTTGTATCCTGAGGGTCACCCCAAGAGAATTTAGCAAGATTCTCAGAGAATTAATGTTGATGCACCTAGTTCTTCTAAGAAGAAGAAAAAGAAAAATGATAGAACTTTGCATGCTTCTAGTGAACCTGTTGTAGACACACCTGAGAATCCCAATGATATTTCTATTTCTCATGCTGAAACACAATCTGGTAATGAACATGAACCTAGTGATAATGTTAATGATGATGTTCATGTTGATGCTCAACCTAGCGATAACAATGATGTAGAAATTGAACCTGTTGTTGATCTTGATAACCCACAATCAAAGAATCAATGTTATTATAAGAGAGACTTCGTTGCTAGGAAGCACGGTAAAGAAAGAGAACCATGGGTACAGAAACCCATGCCCGTTCCTCCTAAACCATCCAAGAAAAAGGATGATGAGGATTTTGAGCGCTTTGCTGAAATGATTAGACCTATCTTTTTGCGTATGCGTTTGACTGATATGCTTAAAATGAATTCTTGTGCTAAGTATATGAAAGATATTGTCACAAATAAAAGAAAGATACCGAAAGCTGAAATTTCCACCATGGTTGCTAATTATACTTTTAAGGGTGGAATATCAAAGAAACTTGGAGATCCAGGAGTACCAACTATACCATGCTCCATTAAAAGAAACTATGTTAAAACTGCTTTATGTGATCTTGGAGCCGTTGTTAGTGTTATGCTTCTTTCTTTATACCGTAGACTTGATTTGAATAAGTTGACACCTACTGAAATATCTTTGCAAATGGCTGATAAATCAACTGCTATACATGTCGATATTTGTGAGGATGTGCCTGTTGTGGTTGCAAACGTTACTATTTTAACGGACTTTGTTATCCTTGATATTCCCGAGGACGATAGTATGTCTATTATTCTTGGTAGACCCTTTTTGAATACTGTAGGGGATGTTATTGATTGCAACAAAGGCAATGTCACTTTTCATGTTAATGGTAATGAGAATACGGTACACTTTCTGAGGAAACAACCTCAAGTCCATGGTATCAATTCTATTGGAAAAATTTCAATGATTATTATTGGAGGTTTTAAATTTCCTCTTCGTACTGTCAAGAAGAAATATGATATTCTTATTGTCGGGGATGTGCATATCCCCGTTGAGGTTACCTAGTGTTATTCAAAGTCTCTCCGGTTTCATGCGATTTGGAATGAGTTTGCTAACAATACTTGATCAACCTTGTTAGTGGATTCCTTTTGACGAGCATGAGATGGATGAAGTTAGAAAGCACAACTCTCTATACCCTCCTTTTACTTTCTGTTATTTAGTTTAAATAAAGTAAAAAAATAGTATTTTCTGTCTGTTTTCTGAATTATCCTTGCAATAAAAAATACCCCAAAATAAAAGTTCTCCAAATTTCCTGAAAATTTAATATGATTTTTTCTAGAATATTTAAGAATATTTGGCACTAAGAACCCACCAGGGGGCCCACCATGTGCCCACGAGGGTGAAGGGCGTGCCCTACCCCCTGGGTGCGCCCCTGCCTCGTGGACCCCACATGCCCCCCCTCCACTTATTCTTGAACCCACACACTTCGTCTTCCTCCAGAAAAAAATCATCCACCAGCTCAAACCCGAGTTCTAGCTCATCTTGCTGCCATTTTTGATCTCCTAGCTCAAAGCTCCATTCGCAAAACTGCTTTGGGGGATTGTTCTTCAGTATGTGACTCCTCCAATGGTCCAATTAGTTTTTGTTCTAGTGCTTTATTTATTACAAATTTTTGCTGCTTAGGTGACCCTGTTCTTGAGCTTGCATGTCGAATTTATTTGGTCCCAAGTAGTTCTAATGCATGATATGGCCTCTAGGCACTTGTAGGAGTAGTTGCTATCAATCTTGTTGAGTTTGGTTCACTTTTATTTTGAGTCACTAAAAATTTCAGAAATTTTTCAGAGAAAGAAAATGATGAAGAGATTGTTGAGGGGCTCTTCGAGCCGAAGCTCGAAGGATAAGCAAAGTGAAGAAAATAAGAAGCCCAAATATAACCTCCCTCGCACTGCGGAGGTTCGGTCGTGTGAATGGACTTGTGATGAGTTCTTGAGAGAAGCCGGGATTTATGAAGATTTTATTATTTGGCTGAGAATGCAGGCCTCACCGACTTCCTCCATGACCAACGCGAACAGTATCTCCTACTCACTAATATTTTTGTGCAAAATTTTCATTTCCATGCTAGGATATCACCACCTTTGGTGGGTTTTTATTTCTATGATGACTATAAGGAGATGTCACTTTATGAATTTTGTGCGGTTTGTAAGTTGCCCTTTGAGGGCAGCATAGAGGAACCACATCGTAATGATGTGGAAGGGTTGATTGATATGATCGCTGTAGGGGAAACGAGGAAAGTTTCCGATGCAAGAATTACTAGTATACATTTTCCTGTTCTACGTTACTTTGCAATATTTGCTAGTAGATGCTCAATTGGTCGCGGGAACAGTGGAAACCTTAGTGCCCCTGATATTTTTATTTTGTGTCATGCTTTGTTTCGTGATACCACTTTCAGCTTAGGCGCCATTGTTGCTAAACAGTTAAATCTAAACCGTACAAAGGGTCCCGTCTTTGGAGGCATCTTTGCCTCGCACCTTGCTGCACACTTTAACATACCTATTAGGCATTATGAGAAAGAGGAAAAGATGTTGCCTCCTATTTTTCTAGATTATAAGAGTATGGTAGCACATGATTTTATTGTTAAGAATAAGAATAAGATGCTTAACTATAGACTGATATTTGATAAAAAATTACTTTGAGACTATTACCTTGGCTGCTCCCTCTTTGTTCAACATATTTTCAGGGACGTACCTTGTTTTGCCGGAGGCCGTTCATGCATACCGAAGCCTGACATCAGCTCCAGAGCCTGAGCCGGAGCCACCACTTGATCCTCACCGTCAGTCTGTTTATCAGTGGGATCCGGAGGAGATCGCTAACCAGTGGCACCCTGAGGATCCTCCTCAGTACACCGGAGAGGGCAACTTTGATCCCTGGGCATAGACCGACTTAGGCCAAAAGCCTAAGCTTGGGGGAGTACGTATTTCTCACTAACATTGCATTCATGTTCACACACTCATTCTAGTTGTTGGTGCTCATACTTTTTCATTGTATTATCCATGCTATTTTATTTTATTTTTAAGCTTTCTTCTTATGTGTTTGAAAAACCTTAATAAAAATAAAAAAATAGTTGTAGCTTTTACCTAGTTTACTTTCCATGCTTGTAGTAGTAATAATTAAAAGAAAACCCAAAAAGATTTCTCGTTCTTCTTTTGTTTGTTGGGAGCTTTCCCATGTAAATAGTTTTATTTCTTTCCTTTGGGGTAGAGAGGAGAAGACCATAATGAAAATGTTGAGTGGCTCTCATATGCATTATTGTTGATCTAACAAAGATCCCATATTACCTTGTCTTTTCCCTTGAATTGAATGCTTGCAGATTCCAGCTTAGTCCAATGCATGTGCACTATTATTATTATCCACACTATTCGGTTGTGCAAGTGAAAGGCAATAATAACGATGTATGATGGACTGATTGAGATGAGAGAAGTTGGTACGAACTCGACCTCTCTTGTTTTTGTAAATATGATTAGTTCATCGTTCCTGATTCAGCCTATTATGAATGAAACATGTTTGCAATGACAATTAGAGATTGTAGCTGCTCATGCCATGCTTAAGTAGCTAGGAGTTTATAATGGTTTACCTTGCGTGCCAACATGCTATTAAAATGGTTGTGATGTGGTATGATAGGGTGGTATCCTCCTTTGAACGATTCAAGTGGCTTGACATGGCACATGTTCACGCATGTAGTTGAAACAAAATCAACATAGCCTCCACGATATTTATGTTCATGGTGAATTATATCCGCTTGCACTCATTGCTGATTAATTTTAGTGCATGTTCATGACTGTTGTCGCTCTCTAGCTGGTCGCTTCCCATTCTCTTTCTAGCTTTCACTTGTACTAAGCGGGAATACTGCTTGTGCATCCAATTCCATAAACCCAAAAGTTATTCCATATGAGTCCACCATACCTTCCTATATGTGGTATCTACCTGTCGTTCCAAGTAAATTTGTATGTGCCAAAGTCTAAACCTTCAAATTAAATTTTGTTTTGTATGCTCGAATAGCTCATGTATCAACTAGGGCTTTCTGTATCTTTCTGTTAAGGCAGGTGGTAAACTGTTTGGTGTTAAGTCAGATGGTAAACCGACCGGTTGTTAAACCGGTTGACAGTTAAGACATGAGATAAGTCAGATGATAACTCAGCAGACATTCTTAAACCGGCAGACCATCTTAAACTGGCACCAGTTAACTCCCGGCAGGCAGTGGTAACTGGGTTGCCAGGAGTTATGAAGCCCGAGACGTTACGAAGCCCAAGATGTTAAGAAGCCCAAGAAGAGAAGCATAACAGTTAAGTCTTAAAGTCCGAGTTGGACTCTACATGTAACCCGCCCCTTCAACATATATAAGGAGGGGCAGGGCTCCCCAAAGAGGGAGAAGGAAGAAGAAACAATCTTAAAGGGTTAGGGTTAACTGGGAGAGCCGGTTTACGGCGACTTCCTCATGATCTTAATGAGACATAGCCTCACACAGCACGTAGGGTTGTTATCGGGTGATGTTTCCCGGGGCCTGAAGCTGTCTAAATCCTTGTCTTATGTTGCGTCTCTCGATTCCGCTCAACCCCTCTCAAGTTACACATAGGTGCATTGGCCTCACGACTAAGTCCTCACACTAGGACATCTGCCGTGACAATTCTACGACAGTTGGCGCCCACCGTGGGGCGCTCCGCGCGATGGTGATGAGTTCTTGGAGGGATCTCCCTAGGGATCGAGGAGTTTGCAATTTTCACGTATGAAGATTTTACGATCCATGAGATTGAAGTCGAAGAAGAAATTTAGGGTTGCACTATGAGCTGCCGCCTGTGCAAATCAAAATCCGAGAGGAGATTAATTTTCGCTACTATTACCGCACATTGCCGGGATGAACAGGAGTTCCAATGCGTCCCAGTCACTAGCCGTTTCCGCCGAGTTGTCGTTTGCTGCTCCTAAGGAAATTGTATACTATGATATTTGACTATTGTTACAAGACGATGACTGCTGGACAATCAAAAGCAACGTCGCTGCAGCGCACACATCAAATCCATCAGAATTATCAAACCGTCCGCATGGAGACCGAGCTAATCATCCAGCCCGTACTAAGTTAACAATTATCAACTACTACTAGTACGAGTCGGATCACTAGAGGCCACGACCCGGCAAAGACGGCCAGGACCCGTGGCCGGTCTGGACTCCGTCTCCCGTCCGAGTCACTGTCGCGCTTCTTCTCCCATCCGAGTCACCATCGCGCCTCGCCTCCCCTGGATCGCCATCATCGGCCCGTTCCCGTCGCCGTCATGGCTCATATCCATCCAACTCCGCGGTGCTTACCTCAATGAGCGCTTGCTCCGCTGCACCGACCCTGGGCCGCCCTCACTGAATCTGAGCTGACCCGCTTTGATCCGCCTCGGAGAGCCGCCCTGCACCTCCGGGTCTTCCCGAGTCCGAGCCACCGTGAAGAGCCGCCTCTGCTCCTACCACAAGTGTCCACAACCCGGCCGTCGAATTACTTCCGCTAGCCTGACCACCGCTTCGCTCCGCGGCCGCGTTGAGCCGCCGACCGACGCGCCCGGTGAGCCGCCCCGGTTTCGTTCATGATCTCGCTGAGTCGCCGGCCTCCGTTCGACCAGTACCCATCGGGCCTGCCCCGAGCCGCCACTCGTCTCCGTCTCTGCTGCGGTCCGGCACCTCCGTGCCACGGCCACGTCCTCCAACGCCCGCGCTTCCTTTGCTCGGATTCCACTTCGAGCGCCGCCGGTTCGCACCCACACTCCGGCCTCGCGCTCACCTAAGCTTTAAACCACCTACCGGGCTATCTCCGCTGCTCAACTCCGTGTGTCGAGCGGCCCTGCTTTCAAGGAGCCATCGTCACTATTTTGCCTCTGCTGGCCGTTTCCGCATCGGGCGTCGCTGTATCTCCACGGTGAGGGCATCTCCAACGCGGGCGCTAACCCCCAACGCCAGGATTGATTCCCCAGCCGTTACGGTCATATCCTGTTCCATCCTGAGATTTTATTTGGCATCGATGCCTACTGAGTCGCCGGGCGCCAGCAGAAGATTCAACGTACCGATAGAAGGAAAAATCTGCACAAGCGCCCATCAGATCGTTCTTTGCGTTGGAACGAGAGACGCTAACAAAGCCACCAGATTAAAATATTATTTACTTCTATATTTTAAGCGCCTGTCCAAGCGCTTTGCATTGGACATGCCCTGAGTCGTCTTCACTGCAGCGCCTCTGCCACGGTTCACTTCGCCTTCCGCTATGGTCGCCCTCACCAGCGCAGCCTGAAGTCGCCGTCTTCGGTCAAAACCGTCGGGAGCTGACCCGTCGCTTGCCCTGTTTTAGTCAAACTGTTGCCTGGTCAGGCCACGTCTGCAGTCTGGCGTCAGATCGCCCCCGCTGACTCACCCACTGTTATTCGATTGCCGGCCGTTCCTCGCCGGTTCGTCACGGCTGGACCTTTATTCCACTAAACCGCCACCACCTCTGCCTGTTTCCAAACCGCCGAGACCCAAACATCCATCACGCCGATTTACTACTGCTGCACCCCGCGCACCGATTCACCATTGCTACGAACTGCTGCCATCCTCGCGGGTCGGTTCAGTAGCCGAGACCACGCCCTTATGCTGCCTCCGTTTTGTCTCTGGTTCAAATCGCCACCGGGCTTCGCATCGTTTCCGGTTCAAGTTGCCGGACAATCCTGCGAGTCATGATTAACTCACCATCCCTGGATGTTTCCACGGCGCCCCATTCTGGCTGGTTCAAGTTACCGCAGGGCGAGTCACCTTTATGGCACTGAACCGGCCAGGGTATCACCAACACCTCCGTGAGCTGAGACCCTCCATGCCACGAGCTGCTTTGAATCGGCCTCAACTCGCTCGCAGTGGCCTCCGACTCCGGCGACTTCCGCTTTACTTCCTGTTGAGCCGCTCGCCTTGAGCTGCCCCGGCCGGAATCCACCTTCGTTTCACCCTGAATGGGCCGCTGCCGCCACGGACTTACTTCACTTCCACCCACGCCAGTCTCCGCTTTGATCTCCGCCACTTTCTTCTGCTCCGAGTCAGCCGCAAGACAGCACGCAGCTGAGCCGTCCTCCGCTCGTTGGTTCAACGACCGAGCGCCCGCTCGACCGCGCGGCCTTGGCCTCGGCCTGCTATGGTGGCAGGCATGAGCCCTGGCCGCCCTCCGCTCCAATCCGGCTGGCCTCCGCGAGCCGCCTCCCGCCTTGCTCCTCCTCATGCCACTGCGTTGTTCCCACGCCGCACCAGGGCCAGTTCTTGCATCGCCCCTGCTGGCTTGCCGCCCCGCTGTGTCCCCGCTCTGGTTGTCCTATCACACGGGTTGCGCCCGTACGTTCCCTTGCAGATTGATGAAAAAAATGAGGAGGAGTTTAGCCCGGTGGATACAGAGATAGGCATCAGGCCTCCTGAAAAAAAAGAATAATCAATCAAAAGATATATGAGGCGTTCCTGAGGATAAATATGCCCCAATTTCTTGGAGTGAAGGTTATACAAACGACGACAAATTCTGGCAAGGCCTTGAAAGGATCAACACAAAAGTTCTTGGTTGTCTACGGACGCCATATAATGATCATTTGTCGCCTAAAAATCAGGTGATATTTATCTTATATTTTTTGTTAAGTACATGTTGATTTCCTTTGACAAACAAACTACTCCGCCCTGCTGTATTTTTTGTACACAGGACAATGATTCACTATAAATGTGGTTTATACCATGGATACGGAGCACATACTGGCAACATTGCACCCAGTAATCGTCCGTGCCTCATTACCTGGTAAATGGACGTGCGCAAACAGCCGCCTCCGCGGTCCAGATTACATCAACAATGTCGTGACGGGCTCTCTTGTCCGCGCTGGCTTATAACACTGCAGCCGACTCAGCCATGATTAATTTTAGCTTCACCATGGCGATCATCAACCCCGCGGTGGATATTAACTGGCCTGACATATCAAGTTAAATCCATCCAATATATTTTTATGTTATATATTGCTTTCTTTAAAAGGGGCAATTACTTTGGCTTGCAAAGATATCTAATGCAGGACCCTAAACCGCTATATTGGTGCAAATTTAAAGGCCATCAGAAAATTTCCTGTTTAAAAAGGAGGATTCTAGTTTAAAATCCGGTGCAAGGGAAACCTGTCTCCCACAAAGCTTTGAAGCTCTTAGTATCCGGTTTAACAATGTCCAGTTCAAAAAGAATTCATCTCTCGCAAATTCGAGTTTTCAGAAAAATTACAGGGACCAAAGAGAGTCTGTTGCAAAGGCACAACTCTAACATAGATACCCCTTGAGCACAGCTCACAGTATCATTTGGGGGCTTCATGTTCAAACATAGGTGTATTCACCAAAGAGAACATAGCGTTACTACCCTCTTGATTCCGGTTATCAAGCCAATATTATCATAAGAGCACAGCTCTGGTTATTTCGGTAATCCGGCCATCAAGCCAATATTATCATAAGGGGTCGAAGAGAGTCTGCTGCACAGCACAGCTCAAACATGGGTATCCCTTGAGCACAGCTCACAATATCGCTTGGGGGCTATGTTCGAACCATAGTCACACCTCTTGATAGGCTTAAAGCCACCAGGGAAATCACTTGGGGCGCTGGTCATATCCGAACCATAGCTTATACCCTCTTGATAAGCATAAGGGCACCAGGAAAATCATTTGGGGGCTTTGTCGTATCCGAACCATAGCTACACCTCTTGATAGGCATAAGGCCATCAGGGAAATCATTTGGGGGCTATGGGTTCGAACCATAGTTACACCTCTTGATAGGCGTAAGGGCACTAGGGAAATCACGTGGGGGCTTGGTCGTATTCGAACCATAGCTACACCTCTTGATCGGCGCAATCCCATAATTATGACTACATGGGGGCTCTGGTCGTATCCGAACCATAGCTTAAACCCTCTTGATCATACATATACATCATCATAGCATGTATCATATGTGCATGGATATACCGACTTATATGGTAGGAATCGGTTTTCAAACCAGGTCATATTATTCAAATCTTTAATAGCCAACATGGCTGGATTTTATTATGGTTATCAATAACCAGTATTATGATTAAGTTTTTCAAAGTCACTTTAGCGAAATGACTATCATATTATCAATGGATATGATTTATTCTACAATTGAAGGAATAGTCCCGAGTCGCTGCAGGCTTATGACCCGGCACTTGGAGGATACATTATTCAAGTTGGGATTACATCAAATACACAAGTCTCATGTCACTACAAGCATGCACCATGACACTTGGGGGCTAATGCAAAGTCATTGTTTGCTCACTTATTGAAGATCTGAGTCATCACATCGTAATGAGCCGGCCCTTGGGGGCTACCAATTGCTCCTGTCAACAATTCAAGGTACATAAATTTTCATCTATTATTGAAGGATCCACTACTCAGTTGGTAAAGCAAAAGCTCTCAACCTTTTGGACGTGGGTTCAAGCCCCATGATGGGGGTAACATTGTATAATGTTATCCTCAATGAAGTATACATAAAGTCCCAGCTCAATATTATCTTATTGAGTCGGCCCTTGGGGGCTACACGTTGATGTTCAAAGTCTACATGATTATATTTACAAAGTCGCTGCTCCTTATTGCATAATGACCCGGCCCTTGGGGGCTACACTGGTTGAAGTTTTTATTGGCATCAAGCAATTACAAGTCCCAGGTTGGTGCAAGCAGGACAACCCGGCACTTGGGGGCTATATATTTGGAATACTCAGTTCTGACTGGTGAGTGAGATGAACAAACTGGATTTCTTCAAAGCTTGTGACATTCATATTGAAGCAAGTCTTAAGTTGTTGCTATGCTACCTTCTTAAGACTTGGGGACTACAAGTGATAGGCATATAAAATGTATATTTTCAAAACTGATGTTAACAAACAGTTCTGATCCGGTGCCATCAATATTCTTAAACCGGCAAGTTCTACATTCTTAAACCGGCAAGTTCTACATTCTTAAACCGGCTGAAGCTCAGATGAGTATTTCAAAGACCAATATTTTGTTAAGCATTGGGAGCTGAGTCAAAGGAGTTATTTTTTACAAATATTTATCCGTGACAAGCCAATGTCAGCAAATTGATTGTGAAGCTGGCCTATTGACCCAAAAATTCTAGAAGAAGGAAGTGACAAGGACTTAAGGATGATTAGGATCAGTTTAACATAGATAAATCCAAATTAAACTGGGGGCTAATGTCGGGGATATACCCCGCGGTATGATCCGGCCGGAGTTATAACCCGGCTGGGACTTAGTTTACCGACAGGTGTTAAAGCAGGTGGTAAACCGGCAGGTGTTAAGGCAGGTGGTAAACTGTTTGGTGTTAAGTCAGACGGTAAACCAGCAGGTTGTTAAACCGGCTGACAGTTAAGACAGACAGGTAAAACAGGTAGTTAACCCAGATGGTAAACCGGCCGGTTGTTAAACCGGCTGACGGTTAAGACATGAGATAAGTCAGATGATAACTCAGCAGACATTCTTAAACCGGCAGACCATCTTAAACCGGCACCAGTTAACTCCCGGCAGGCAGTGGTAACTGGGTTGCCAGGAGTTATGAAGCCCGAGACGTTACGAAGCCCAAGATGTTAAGAAGCCCAAGAAGAGAAGCATAACAGTTAAGTCTTAAAGTCCGAGTTGGACTCTACATGTAACCCGCCCCTTCAACATATATAAGGAGGGGCAGGGCTCCCCAAAGAGGGAGAAGGAAGAAGAAACAATCTTAAAGGGTTAGGGTTAACTGGGAGAGCCGGTTTACGGCGACTTCCTCATGATCTTAATGAGACATAGCCTCACACAGCACGTAGGGTTGTTATCGGGTGATGTTTCCCGGGGCCTGAAGCTGTCTAAATCCTTGTCTTATGTTGCGTCTCTCGATTCCGCTCAACCCCTCTCAAGCTACCACATAGGTGCATTGGCCTCACGACTAAGTCCTCACACTAGGACATCTGCCGTGACAATTCTACGACAACCATGAATTATAATTTCCAGTCAGCCCTTGATCTTCAGAGGTGCTCTGCATTTATGTTTTGCGGTCTCAGAAAGGGCTAGCGAGATACCATCTTGTTATATCATATTATGATTGTTTTGAGAAAGTGTTGTCATCCGAGATTTATTATTATTGCTCGCTAGTTGATTATGCCATTGGTATGAGTAAACATGAGACCTAAATGTTATTGCGGATATGGTTGGTTCATAATCTTTGCTGAAAACTTGAATGCTGGCTTTACATATTTACAACAACAAGAGCAAACAGAGTTTGTAAAAGTTTTTCTTTATCACTTTAAGTTTGTCAACTGAATTGCTTGAGGACAAGCAAAGGTTTAAGCATGGGGGAGTTGATACGTCTCCAACGTATCTACTTTTCCAAACATTTTTGCCCTTGTTTTGGACTCTAACTTGCATGATTTGAATGGAACTAACCCGGACTGACGTTGTTTTCAGCAGAATTGCCATGGTGTTATTTTTGTGTAGAATTAAAAGTTCTCGGAATGACCTAAAAAGCAATGGAGAATACTTTTGGAATATATAAAAAATACTGGCAAAAGAATCAAGGCCAGGGGGCCCACACCCTGTCCACGAGGGTGGGGGCGCGCCTACCCTCCTGGGCGCGCCCCCTGCCTCGTGGCCCCCTGGTGCTCCACCGACCTCAACTCCAACTTTATATATTCACGTTCGGGGAGAAAAAAACAGAGAGAAGGATTCATCGCGTTTTACGATACGGAGCCGCCACCAAGCCCTAATCTCTCGAGAGGGCTGATCTGGAGTTCGTTTGGGGCTCCGGAGAGGGGAATCCGTCGCCATCATCATCATCAACCTTCCTCCATCACCAATTTCATGATGCTCACCGTCGTGCGTGAGTAATTCCTAGTTGCGATCACTACAAAACCAATACTATTACCTTTGCCACTGTTACTGTTACTTCCATATTACTTTGCTACTAAATACTTTGCTGCAGATATTAAGTCTTTCAGGTGCGGTTGAATTGACAACTCAACTGTTAATACTTGAGAATATTCTTTGGCTTCCCTTGTGTCGAATCAATAAATTTGGGTTGAACACTCTACCCTCGAAAACTATTGTGATCCCCTATACTTGTGGGTTATCATTAGCTCAGTGTCTACATGGCTTGTAATATGATCTTTATGATATAAATGAGTTACAATGCAAAAAACAATGAAAAACACAGTAACATAATCTGGCAAGTAGTAAGGACGAGAAAATATCATCAGAACATGTTAACTTGGAATCTTATCCAAAGCCCTTGCCAGGACAAACCCACCAATGAAGACGGGTCGTGAATTGGATTAACTGTTCAATTGATAAATCATTTTAAAATTTTGAATTTGGCAATTAACGTCGGGACGTCAAAATGATGCGGGAGATTCTTTAAAACATGCATGTGCTCACTCTATTAGAGGGAAATCCATCGAAGATCATCTACATGGGAGAGCATGATTGTTATGTGTGTGACATCGCCATGGTGGACTCAAATATCTAAAGTATAGGAGAAATTTTGAGAGGGGGGGGGGGCTGTCATATTCCAAATTGGAAAATAAAAACACGTGGACACATTTGACACTGTTATTTTATTTTATTTACAGCCTTTCTTTTCCCATTCTTGTCAAAATTAAATGCTCCTGTCGATCCAAATTACATCGAAAGGAGTATTAGAAAAAATAGAAGGGCTAGCCCAAGGAGTCTCCACATTATGAAAATATTTTATAGTATTTCTTCCTAAAAAATCAAATTTCTTCTGCATTTTTACTCTTTAATGATATCTTAGTCCTTTTTCTGTAAAATCCATGGTTTTTTGGAATTTTTTCCTTCTATCCAGCCAATTTTAAAATGTATTAATATATTTTTGGATCATCCTCACGTTGGTTCCTCCATTTAATAATCATCTTCATGTAATACTCATAATATTGTAGTGCATATAATATATAATATGTCTAAGACTCATTTAGATGTGACATAGTTATGTCACATCTAAGGTGACGTTGCAGGCAATTTGATTATCTTGCTTTGTTTGTTGTCTTCATTGACTTCGTGTTGCCTTTTTTTTGAGAAACACCTAAAATTTTATTCATACTCATAACAATTACAGGAAGTAACTCCTATGACTAAGAATTACTATAAAATCTCTAGGAAACAACTTCTTTGTTGTATTAATCTCTGCTAGTGTACCTGGAGCAACGGTGTTGTCACTCTTTCACCTGCACGAACATTACCAATAATAGTTTTTGAAAGCACCTTGACTCGCCGATCCAAAAAGATGGGAAGCCTTTATCCATGAACGTACTTGCGTCGGGGATGATCCCCTAGAAGTGCAGGCCATCAGATCACAATATCTTCACCATTGTGTCAACAAAAGATTTTAACTCCGCAAGGAATCAAACCAACAAAAAAATTTTTACACACCAACATAAACTCATCAGATCCGAATAATCAGATCCCCAAGGACAAAAAACTCTCTAATCTCATGGCACCGCCAGAAAAACGAGAGTAAATTTTATTCTCGCAAAATACGGTGATCACGAGATGATGACAAAGAACATAGGACCATTGAAGATGTGAGGTCCCCCACCTCTCAGTGTGCCAAGATGGCAGCCGGAGGCGAGGGGACCAAAAACTCCGGTGCGGCGGCGACTGTAGCCCTTGCGAAACCAAGTGTGTCGCTTCTTACGTTGTTTCTAGGTTTTGTTGTCTTCGTTTGTTTTGACAAGGGGACACATCATGTTTGGCTCTAGCCCACCACAGCTCACCACGTCACCCCCTGTTCGTCCTGGGCTTTTTGAGTTGTGGTTGTTGATGTCTCTGGCTGGGCTTTGTTCCAGTTGCACAAAACAAAAGGCCTTCACACACTGGATCAGGCATGATGGTAAAAGGCTTCTAAAAGGCATTCTAATAATAAACTTGTTCCACAGAAAGGAAGAACAACTGAAAAACTGTGTCAGGGGCAAGTTCTTACTAGGCAAAGGAAGATGGGGGATAGAGGAAGTTCTTACCGGGGTGAGATCCCTTCATACCACTCCTCCCCACCCTACTTGATTAGTACACAAATCTCCAACCCCACCTCCAAAGATTATGTGTCGAACACCCCCTCCCCACCCCCGTGCGTCAGTACTCCTACTTTTGACGAATCAAAATGTGTTGATTCTCCTATGTAGTGTTTTTGGGTGTTGTCTGTCATGGCGAAAACAAAACATAAGTGTAATTAGTTTACAAAAAAAAGGTTTAAGGGATATCAAAAGGGATTCCAAATTCAAGAAAATCATGTCAACTACTTGTTGTTTGGTCCCGCCCCTTAGTATGCCAAACTATGTTTGATGAAACAGAGAAAACATATGCTAGACTACCCACCTGTAAAAATAAACAACATATGTTGTCAATACTCAAGTTAGACACCTAGGATTTGTTGCTATCTTGGCTGGAAAAAATCATTTGTGTTCAGCATTTTCATAGCCCATGTATTTCATCTTTAGTATTTTTTATGCATTCAAATAAACGAATTAAAACTGTTTGAAACTAGAAATGTCTTAAACAATTATTGCAGGTGATTAAAACAGTCACCGAGACACCTACATTGATACACAAGCATGTTTCTTTGCCAGATGTGTAATATGGTTGTTCAAAGAAGAGAAGAGAGTACTTACTATAGTTTGGTTTGTTTAGATTGAACATTCTCAATATCCTGGAGCACTATTTGATGGAATAGAACACCGTTGCTTTAGTCATTTGATGCTTGTATTTCTGTTATAACTATGTTGACATTATCTTCTTTAGACTCAACATCTTTAATAAAGTGTTGTCTGTCTTCAACATTGTTTTTGTTGTTGTTGTTGTTGTTGTTGTTGCTGCTGCTGCTGCTGCTGCTGCTGTTGTTGTTGTTGTTGTTGTTGTTGTTGTTGTTGTTGTTGTTGTTGTCAGTTTCACTATATTTGACAATGTTGACACTTGAAGGCTCCTGAAAAACGTGTGTTCTTGCACCTGCATCCCCCAAAAAATGAAAAAAAAAAGTGAAAAAAAGTATTAGATTTTATTTTTGCACAAAATATCATGAAACATGCAATGGACATCCTGTAGTAGCTCCCCTAGAAGAAGAAAATCAAAATTGTGCAAAACAAAACATATTAAATTCTTAACAACCTCTTTGAAATTAATCTCTTTGAAGTATAGTAAGTTAAGGAGGGGTTAAGCTGAGTTGAGGAAAGCAAGAGATGGAGTGGAGGGGGGTCTAAGAAAAGTATGGAGGCAAGGTCAAGGGAAGCACAATGGAGAAACAGATTCGATCATTCACCACCTCTTCCTTCCTTCCTTCCTTCACTTGGGAATTAAATTAGAAGAGAGGCAAGCAAGCAAGGCAAGGAGGAGGAGATGTTGGAATAAGTATGCATATGTCTATCAATGTATCATGTAACCACTCGCAACAACTTCACCGATTCCTTCCCACTTTCCAAAAACTTTCCATTCTTTTTACGACTCATGCTCCTTTTCTCTTTTTATTTCCAACAATTTTGGTTTCGTAAGTTCATAGTCAGAATGGTTACGAGTGTTGCTCGAAAAAAATGGTTAGGACTTAGGAGTTAAACTCACAAGTAAGCTGAACACACCAGCAATGGCAAGGCTTGTTATGTGTGCTGACATCTATAATTTTATTTTCATAAAACATTTGACAAATGTTAATCAAACATTTTTAAAAATGGGTATAGAGAAAATGTTTCTCATGTATACGAAAATGTATACAATGTGTATGAAAAACATGATCATGTATTTAGAAACTTTTAATAAAGCATTTGAAAAATGGTATTCAAGTATTTTAAAAATGATAATCAAACATTTGAAAAATGTTAACTCTGTATAAAAAATGTTTCCCATGCATACGGAACATGCATAAAAAATATATAATGTGCATGAAAAAATGTTCACCGTTAAAAAAATGTTAATCAAGCATTTGAAAAATGTTAAATCTCTATAGAAAAATTGTTTATTTGTATACAAAAAATGTATACAATGTGTATGAAAAAATGTTGATCATGTATTTGAAAATGTGGATCATGTATAAAAATGTTTCTGATGTATACGAAAAATGCATTTTGTACTTGGAAAAAATGCTTATTCTAATTAAAAAAATGTTCACTCTGTACTTGAAAAATGTTGACCATGTATTCATAAAAAAGTGTTCTTAGCTTGTATTTAAGAAAAACTATACATCCAGTGTTTGAAAAAACAAGAAAAAACAAAAATGAAGAAAACCGATGAAAAACAAGAAAAACATAAGAAAACAGAATAAAAAATAAAAAAGTCAATACTTACAAAGAAACAGAAAGAAAGGCGAAGAAATAAAGAAACTGAGAAAGAAACAAAGAAAACCAACATATAGAGAAGAAGAAAAGGAAAAGACAAAGAAAACCGGTGAAATACAAAAAATATATAATGAAGAATAAAATTATAAAATTGGCGAAGAAATAAAAAACAAATGAAAAAACATAATAAAAAGGGAAAAACAAGAAGAAGACCAAGAAAGCCCGACCCTAAACAGTCAAACGCGAGCCCATCCCATGACAAACGGGCCGCGACAAAGACACTTTAACCAGCAACCGATCGATCGATCGAAGCCGGTGCGAGGCCAGCTCGGTCGCCCTTCGCGATGGCGATCGCGATGCCGCCGCTGCCGAGGGCGTCACAGCGAATCCGATATTCCAAGAAAAAAGGGGCACCGCCGGAGAGGGACTGGGCGGAGCTGCGCCCGGACCTCATCTCCCTCATCCTCCACCGGCTGGACCAGGCCGAGCTCCTGGTCGGCGGCGTGGCGGGCGTTTGCCGCTCCTGGCGCCGCGCCGCCCGGGAGCAGCCGGAGCTGTGGCCCCGCGTCGACCTGCGCGAAGGCCTCTGGTACGTCCCGCCGTTCCGCCCCAAGATCAGCATCGAGAGCATGGTGCGCAAGGCCCTGCGTCTCGGCGCGGGACAGACAGAGGCCTTCCTGAGCGATGGCGTCGACAACCACACGCTCCTGCTGCTCGCCCAGCGGTAAGAGATTTACCAGGTTCTTCCCTAATCCTCGAACCCTACCCATATTCTTAGGGTTTTCCCTTCTTCGATTTATTACTGTGTTTAAATTTTAGACCTCACCAAAAGTGTTTTTTTGTTTTGAATGAGGTGCTATGCTCATTCATCACTCATAAGTCATATCTGATGCTATCCTGCAGGGCACCCTCGTTGAAGAGCCTTCATCTCATCACGTGCTCTGTCTCCAACCTCGGATTTGCAAAGGCGATCAAGATGTTACCTCTGCTCGAGGAGCTTGAGATTTCACGACCTACATATTGCAATACACGAGAAATGGTTGAACTAGTCGCAGGAATATGCCTAGAGTTGAAGCACTTCAGACTTGTCATGCATGGCCTTGAAGGCAGGCGTACTAGTGCCAGGGTAGCATCTTTGGTTGCAAGGATGCACAAGCTACGCTCCTTGCATCTTGTCCGCCTTAAACTTGACAATGAAGAGCTGGGAACCATCCTTGACAATTGCCACGACCTAGAGTACCTCGACATGCGAGAGTGCAGCCTTGTTGACATGGATAACATGGATGACAGCCCACGAGTGAAGCTTGCCCAGATCAATATGGATAACCATGAGTACTCCAGTGACCAACAGGTTGACTATGAGTACAAGATCCGTAGTATTCATTACGAACTCAACTACCGTGAACTTAGAGATGGTTCGCTTTCCTACTATCCGGATTACAACGACTCCTATGAGGAATATTGCTACTACATTGGTAGTGGTGATGGTATTGACGATGCCGATCTCGAACAGTATGAGAAAATCCTTGATGTCAAGATCATGCGTAGGTACCTAAGCTAAGTGTGAAATAATGTATACGTGAGTGATGTTTCGATGAAACTACCCCTTCTCGAAAGCATGCACCCCCGACGCTTTGTTGCTTCAGTTTCACCATGGATTTCTTCATTATTAATTGTTCAATGGTTGATCGTTCAAATTTATTTAACCATTTACATGAAAAAATGAGATATATCAACAATTTTTTATTTCGATTTGCCAGAAACAAGTTTAGTAACATGCTACATCAAAGTTTTTCGTTCTTACTTGACTTGTTTACCTTTCTACTGCCTGAAAGGCTGAAACATCACATCTTGTTGTTCCTAGCACAAGCAGATTGTGAACTCATGCTTACTTAAAACTCTAAATCTAGGAGCTCACCAGCTCGTAGAAGACCTGCAGGACCGAGCATAGGATGTTGAATCGTACGCTCCCGAAGCCCTATGATGTTGACTGGAAGAGGGGAGGCATGGGCCACATGCGTGCAACTGAAGGATTAAGAAGACCTAGTTAGCTGGAGAAAAATAAGAGAATAACAGCTGTTGGATGTTAAATGAACGGTTTGCATGCGTATTGCATATAATTAGCTACTAGGGTTACATGACAAAATTGTAATGAAAACCTCTATTCATACAAACAAAATTTGGACATGTCAAAACAAACGGTGCAAAGCTCGTGTGTTTCACATCTATGCTATGAGCATAAAACTCCAAATGTAACACATCCGCCACCTATACCTACCGTTTAGGTGTCACTAGCGAGATCCATCTAAGGTAAGGAACTTCGAGTCGTGGCTGCTCCACTCCACTGAGGTCTTTTGTATTTAACTTTGTTGCCTTCCCGCGCACGAAACATATGGACATGTGTCGTGGGTCAGTTTTGGGGCTGGGGGCTGAGAGAGAGCAGAAGAATGATTCATTTGGATCGACGAGCCATTTCATGAATTAATAGAATATTCCTCTATCCATATCTATTCTATCTTTATATGACCGGCCATAAAAAAGTATTTTTATGGCATGTGGGATGATCACGTCTAAGTAGCCATATATCAGCTACGCTCAATATGTGGGACCTCCATTCGATCAGATCTTTCGCTTCAAGAAATTTGGACCTAGCGAAAAGGACTATAAGCCTTCGTGCAAACAAGCAAAGTAGAAGCAAGACGAGGAAGTGGAGCTGTCATAGAAGCAGTAGCTTCCCCCGACAATATAGAATACAACAATAGCGACCATGGGTAAAAGATCCCCTAGTTTAACGAGTTTGTTGCCTTTCCTAGGTCGTAGAAGGGCAACTACTTATTGATTGATCCCCTTTCTTTGATATGTGTTCAATTTAGTATAATAAAAACTACAACTAGATCAAAGCGGAAGGGCCACTCACTATAGAAGCTTTAACTAGAAAAGCCCTAGCCAATAGTCTAGTTTAGTACTCAGACAAACCCCTATGCTCATGGCATGTTCTTCATATTGATTGAGTTGGAGGGAGTCAAAGACTACCACAGAATCCTTCAATGGTCATCCGGTGACCTTTTTCACCGAAGTGTCACGATAGTTCATATAATCTCCAATGGGGATCAGTCGGAGAAAGCTCAAAGAACTTCCCTTCATTTGCTTCGCGGAGTCGCACATAGCACATAGCTGCAAGTGAGAGGGCTCATACTACCTGCCTAATCCTTCGCTCTGCGGGATTGTAGAACAGAAAGCTCCTTCTAAACAACTTGGCACAAGGGAGGGGGCCTATGTATTTGCATGACCCTGCGGGTTTGACCCTACCTACACCTAGAGTCAATCCCCTAACAGTCCTGCCACCACGGCGCAAAACATGAGCTCGTATGGAACCTTGGATTTCTGACGTAACGGTGGTGAATGGTATCAAAATATTACTGTCACACAACATAGTATATACGCTAAAGTTGGCCAAAATATGGACACCCGAACGGCCCGATGCGCACAATCTAATCCTATCTGAGCCCGTCATTGCATGCACGTTGGACAACTGTCCGTAGCATCATAAATCCTCCCTTTTGAAGTACCCAAATGGAATGGTCCTTATTTGTGTTGCTGGTTGGTCTTTCTCAACGTGATTTCTAGCATGACAAAACATTCTTTATAAGATAGGGCCGTTCACATAAAAAAATACAAAATCAATTCTTCATGGTCAGGCGCATTGCTCCAAATCCTCCAGGATCACAAGTGGAAATGCTAAGAAAGGGTTGGGATGTTGCGAGCTCCGCGTCGAATAGAAAGAAGCAAGCAGTGGATGTTGTCGTAACGCGCAAGAGAGCAAGCATAGGCAACCAAACTAACTAAGGCTACAAAAAGTAGCTAGCTAGGGTTTTTAAGCTGGCTACCGTTTCTAGCGCGCGTACTGTTTTAGTTAAGATTGACATAAGGTGAACTGTCTCTAGATCATATGGATCTCATGTACTTTTGGGAATTAATATATGCCTTCTATACTTCTAGTAGAGAGATAAAACATCGTATCCTCTCATCACTTTTGATCATCTCTCCTTTCTTTACAAGGACACGCAAGAACTTTGCCATCCACCGTTCTGCGACAGCTAGTGTCTTTTCTCCCGCCAACTTCGAGAAAACTACCCCAAAACACGGGACATTGCGTGAACCGGGTCTCACTCGAAAGAATCCTGCGACACCATCTGCCCATCATCGCTCCTTCGCGGCGAGGATGAAGACTTGAGGTAGCTCGGTGTGATTGGCCTCGGCGATGACAATGATGATGATGATGATGCCGACACGATCATCTTCTTGCTGCCTCCCATGGACAATGTCCTCGTCACGTTCTTGAGGTTCTTTTGGAGTGCCCGGGCAACCGGCGACTCCACCGTGCTCTGCCCCTGCAGCCTCCTCTGGTCCTGAGAAAACCATGAACATGGTCATGTCCAAGGCTCGTTTTTGGACGCATGAATTGTACTATGTATTTTTGAATGCATGCGAGATTTGATGTGTGATTCATGTCTCCCCCATCCCCCCATTCGAAAAAATTATTAGGAATGATGTGTTAAGATTAAGTGGTTTGAATTCATTAATACCCTCTGTCTCTTCTTCTCTTGTTCTTTCTCCTTCCTCGTGTTATCGTACTCCTCCAACATGTCCAAAAGCCCCTCCTGCATTTGCACAGTCAATTATTTCTCATTCGCAAAATTGAAAAATGGAAGCCAGAGTACCTTCCCGCCAAATTTCAAAAGGGAAAGTAATACGTAAAGAAAAATGCAAACAAGACATGCATACACCATCGTACAAGAACTTGGTGCCTCTATCCTCCTCCCAGACCACCACCTTCGCCGTCAAGGCCTCAGCCATCGCTGCACCCCATAGAAACAGGACAAGAAAAATTCACAGGGCAGCATCAGTGTTCTGTTCATGAAAGGAGATCAATAGACAAACACAAGTTTCTCATGAAGAACAAGATGAGCATCGACGTGCACACACCTGGCATCTTGTTGACCAAGGTGCGCGCCTTCTCGGCACGCTTCAGCATGAGGTGCATTCCTTTACCCACGTTGTATCTGTTCTCGTTCTGAAAATTACACACATGAAAAAACAATTCAACGTTTGAAACGAAGAAGAAATTTTTTGAAAGCGGATAAAGCTCGCATAAATAGTTATCTCTTGGTCAAAATTTTAGCTAACCAATATCAACATGTACAACTTGCACAAATATCTCTACAACTATAAAAAAACACAGTTGGTGTTGATAGTGTGTCTGCCCTCCATCACTTCTGACCATTAGATTTGCACCTAATGCACACGGACAAGCTGTGGCAATTTTGTAAGACGGCACCCGTCATTCCGCTTCGCCCTTATATTATGGGACGAAGGGAGTATTTACAAAAGAATCCTTAGTCTCTCCGTCCAGCCCCCCCCCCCCCCCCCCTCCCCCACCCCCCGGGCAAGTAGCCATGGAACCAATCTGGATGGTGGCCGCCAGGAGCAGCTCTGTCGCAGTAGCCCCACCTGCCCACCATCAGAACCTCCCCTTCCTCCCGGTATATCTTTGCCCCTACCCCGTCTCCTCCGATGCAGACCTCCGCAAGTATGCCGCAGGTGCCCTCCGTTCCTCGCCGGCTCCTCCTACCTCCTCCTCTGCCGCAGCAACCAACCTCCGGCCTCTCCTTCTCCTCTGCTCATCATTGGCGCCAACACTACTACCTACCACTACATACCCTTCGCCCCCGCCCGACGCACGACATGATCTAATTTAATGTGATGGTTGCCATGGAGGTACAATTTGGTGTCCATACAGAATTGCTTCCCAATGGAAAGAAACTTGGCTGCTTTCTTTAGTGTTCATGATGTTTTTGTAAAAAAAAACATATGTGTGTTTGAATTGTTTCTCAACAATAACTCTAATTTTTTATAGAAATCAATTTCACGCGTGTAGTCTACAACTCTACATTGCTTATCTTCGTTAAATCTTCATTATTTTCCTTCAGCATTATTACTATTGCATTCAGTTGATTCAGCAGAAGACATCTCATGTGGCCTTGAAATGTAATGTTCAGTCGCATCCAGATATGGTGAGGGATCCTAACTTTATGTTGTTTTTGCTTGCTTGATCCATGATACATACATTATTTTGTAAACTGACTTAAATATGCTCATGTTTTGGTAGGTGAGGATGTTGCTCGCTTGCTGCATCAAACCTGAAAATTTATGATCTTATGAAGATTTGTGATGTTGTCGAGGCAAAGGTTGAAACGGGTGTATATTTCTTGTTTTCGTATAAGTATATTTCTTGTTTTCTTATGCAAACATGTCCTTACTAACTGATTGTAACTAGCATAATCATGCCATCTTGTAAGACTTTCTAACCCCTCACTATTAATGAAAAAAGAACACGGTAGGGATTTTTCCCTCCTGTAAATGGTCAAAAAAAAAAATTGGAGAAGGTTTTGTTCCTTCAACCTTTTGATTTTGTGGCGCAACTGACTTTGGCTTCACAACTTGTTTTACTTTTGTTAATTGGATCATAGCATAACCTCTTTCCTGACCAGCAACTGTTGTGTTATGTTTGCCTATCTCTGGAGAAGGTGGGGATGGAGAGAAAGATAAGGGAAATGCTACACTTACAGACCCTCAACGAAATTCAAGGGTGGGGAGATTAATGAGGAGCACACACGTTAGCCTGTAACCTCTCTCCCGTGGCCTAGGATTATTGGGAAGATAATAGCAAGCATGTTGCTGAACTACAATAGTTCAGCATGAGGTTATGCTTAAAGGTCGTGTGAGGTTATGCTTGAAGGTAGTGCTCTCCAATGGCTTGAAGATAGATACACCAAGGAAGGACAGGCAGCGATGTTTAGTACGATGTTAAGTTTAAGGAGACGGTACGAGTGTCGATGAGAACATAAGTAGAGAAAAGTTATATGAATGAAAAGTTGTTATGTTTAACACACATTTTTGAATTAGATTAATTATTTGGCCAGTGTTTTTGTTACTCGTAGCAACGCATCGGACATTTAGCTAATCATGTATAGATCCGATGGTTGTTCCGAGAATAGTAAAACTGAAATGTACTAGGAAATTTCTGTAAAATTCATGTGAAGTACTCACCCTGTTGTACTCCTCGAGCCAGGATTCCTCCTCGAGGGCCGCCTGCCACCTCTCCATCCTCTCCAGCACCTCCTTCCGGCTGAACTCCTCGTCCCTGGCCTCCGAGATCCGGGCATCCAGCCGCTCTAGCACCAGCGACCGCTCCGCCGCGTCTGCGCAGCCGTCGTCGGACACAACCTCGTCGCTGCCGCCGTCCTCCTCCTCCTGCGCGGAGACGATGCGCGCGCGGAGCCGGATCTCCCTGAGCTCGCCGCGCTTCCTGGCCAACAAGTCCTTCATCCGGCGCCCCTTGAGGCCCTCCAGCCGCGCCACCTCGGCCTCGACCTCGCCGATGGCGCCCGCCGAGAGCGCGTCAGGCTCCGTGATCTCGTCCTCCGAGGCCGCGACGTTGCAGGCCACGCCCTGGAACCGGCTCTGCTCCTCCGGCGGCGTGTCCATCAGGCTCCACAGCTCCAGCATGGCCACCACCAGGTCCTGCAGCCTCTGCATCCTGCCCCGCTTGGCCTCCCTCAGCCTCTCCGCCTCCGATTCCAGCCTCGCGATCGCGCCGTCGCTGATGTCGCCGGCACCAGCTTCTTGGACTATGGTGGTGATCTCTTGCGGATCCATGCCAAGAACCGAGGAGGACGCGTGCAGCGAGCTCGTGAGCTCTGCCATCTTCTTGATGCGATTGTCCTGCCAAGAACAGAACAAATTTCATCAGTCTCTCAATGACAGACTAGTTTTGATATTTCTTTTCTAATCCGAACTAACTGGACCTTCTCGGATTGGAGATGCCGCAGGTGCGCTCTGAGCTCCTGGAGACTATTCATGGTGAGGTCGTCGGGGTCGGCGTCGACGCGCGGCGGGGGCGGCCGTTCGCCGGGCCTCATCTCCTGCCGGAGCCGGTCGATGAGCTCCGTGACCTCGGCGATCTGCCGACACATCTCGTCCCGCCGCTGCCTCACCTCCTCCAGCTCCGGCGCGATCGCGCGCAGCTCCTCCCTGAGGCTCCCGGCGCTGGTCTGGGCAGCACTCCGCGGGTCGTCGCCGACAGCGGCGCGGAGGGCGGCCAGCTCGGCGAGGGCGGCGGCGATCTCCGCCCGCAGGCGCGCGCCTTGCTGCCTCACCTGCGCGACCTTGGCCCTGTAGACGGCGAGGCAGTCATCCTCGAGCGCCCGCAGCGCCTCCCGCCGGTCCTCCTCCGCCTCGCCGACCTCGTCCCACGCGTCCCGGAGCTCCCGCAGCAGCAGCTCGCGCCGGGGCTCCATTCTTTGTCCCGGAACTCACGGGGAACGGGATAACCCGCATGCAGCTTCAGGGAGACGGCCATGTCACCCGCCGTCGGGTGGCCGGCCTCATGGTTCCTCCTCCGAGGACGATCGATCGGTGCCGGTGGTGTGTTACGTACGTCGGGGTCAAAGGACGCGGCCGTACGTGGATGAGACAACGTTGGACGGATCAGCGCGACGTGGCGGACTACGGCCGCGGCGACGGCCGGACGGCCGGACGGACGAGCGACACGACGGCGACGGCTTCAGGGATTCGGGCGATCGGTCGAGAGCAAGTTGCGCGAGCGCGGGCGATCGGTGCGCGCATGGCATGCGTGTGACTGGAGGAGCACTTTGCATGCCTGCCTGCGCAAAGCTCTTACCAACGGTACGTAGCGGTGAAATCCCCAGCTAATCATGTTATGCCAACTCAGCCAGTATCTAAAACTCCTAGCACAAGACATGTAGAACAAAACCAATCTTGATATTTCAAACCGATTTAAATTTCTATTTTTCAATCCACTCATTTCACTCAATCCATTTCACTGTAGCAAATGAGTGAAATCGTTTTTTTAAGGTTCCGAATCAAGTGAAATCTATTTTTTGAAATCTACTTATTTCACTCAATCCAATTCAATGTTCCAGTCAAATTATTTCACTCAATCTAGTAAAATCATTTCTCTTGAGTGAAATTATTTTTCTGAATTGAGTGAAATCATTGCTTTGAAATGAGTGAAATATGTTACTGGAAATGAGAGAATTCTTTTTTTTAATGAGTGGGTTTTCTTAATTGTCTAAATTAGTGTTTTGAGATGAGTGAAATATGATTTTGAAACTCGTGAAATCAATGCTTTGAAATGAGTGAAATATGTTATTGGAAATGAGTGAATTCTATTTTTTTTTAATGAGTGGGGTTTTTAATTGACTAAATTAGTGTTTTGAGATGAGTGACATATGATTTTGAAACTCGTGAAATCATTTTATTGAAATGTATGTTTTTCTAAATGAAGCAATTTTTTTAAACGAGTTGAGTGAAATTGGTTTGTTTGTAATGTATGATTTTTTTTACTTGAGTGAAATCAATTTTTGAAATGAGTAAATTTTGTTCTTTCGAATGAGTGAAATATGTTTCACAAAATTTGAACTCATTTAGAATATATTCAAAATTGATCTTGTTTGAAAGATCTCATCGTCAAGAATTCAAATATATAGAAAGATTTAAAATGTATTTTTTATCAAAATATATCAATGAATTAATATCTCACAAGAAAATAATGTACTAGCATTTCTATGGGTTGAGTGGTCTTGTGAAAATAATGTACGACAGCATGGTTCCTTTGGCATCAACACTGACAACATTGTCTTCTTCGGCAATCTTTTCTTTCAATCCTTTACGAGCAAGGTCATTAACCAGTTGGTATGGTGATACTAGTGCGGCTACCTGTCTAGATCATTATGATGACATCTTTGACGATATGCTTTGTGTGATTGCCAACCTACGGAATATGTGGCGGTCTATTATTGCAGTGATTCAACCAAGTCTGGTCCTCTATATGTCTTTGCATGTGCTTAGTGGCTGAAATTCTCGATGTCAACCTTCGTCATAGGTGATGCTCTACTATTGTAGCGATTTGATCAAGTTTGATCCTCAATGTTTTAGTGGCTCCTTGATCATGGAACCATGTAGCCAAACTATTGCAGCAATTTGATCAATTGCTAGGTCTTTGCATGTGCTTTAGTGGCTTGAATTCTCAATGTTGTCCATCATCAACAAGATCTATGGTTACGGAATGACGACAATTTTGGTAGCGGTTTCGACAAGAGTTTTAAGGTATATGGTCTTGGTTATAATCTCCTCTTTGTTTAGAGTCATTTCTATGCCTAAGGATTGGGTTTTGTCATCTATAGGTCACTCGTGCACCACATCCAGGCGAGATGGCCTCCTTCCTTCTTTCGAAACTCTTGAAGTCTATCCATATATATACGTTTTCTTTTTTATGGAACATATGTATCAGTTTTCAAGTGGCTCGGGCCATAGCTACCTATGTCATGAGTATTTTAAAGTTGCCTTTTTCGGTTTGCGATGATCTAACAAAAATGATGAGGCGATACTTGTGGGGTTTGGAGAACGGTAAGAAAAAATTGGCATGGAAAGCTTGGGACAAATTGGTCCTACCAAAGAACAAAGAAGGTATTGGTTTTCGTGACATACGTGCATTTAACCAAGCTTTGCTTGCTAAGCAGGCTTGGAGGTTGTTGGAAACACCGGACTCACTTTGTGCCAGATTGCTGCGAGCAAAATACTATCCAAATGGTAATTTGGTTGATACGGTGTTTCCAAGTAATTCTTCTACTGTCTAGAAAGGTATTACTTATGGATAGGAATTAGTGAAAAGGGGATGCTTTGAAGAGTTATAGTAATGGCTTAAGGATATGTACATGGTGTGATCCATGGATCCCTCGGCGGTCACCGTATACTCCGGTTTCTGTTAAAGGCAATTGTCGACTCAACGAGGTGTCTGACTTCCTCAATCAAAGTGGAGCTTGGAAGGTAGATCTAATCAAACAATACTTTTTCCAAGTGGATGTTGAGGCTATACTTACAATTCATACATCCCCTGGGCTGCTTGAGGATTTCATCACGTGGCCATTGGAAAACTCGGGTACGTTGTCGGTTAAGATGAAATACAAGTTGGCAATGTCTGAACATGAGTTAACCCACTCTTCTGGTGCTACTAGCACAAGATCTGGAGGTGAGCGCTCTCTTTGGAACTTGATCGTGCAAGCCTCGGTGCCTCACAAGATGAGGATTTTTGTGTGGAAAGTGGCCTCTGGTGCCCTGACCGCTAATCAGGAGAAGAATCGGCGCCATATTTCTTCGCGTGTAGTGTGCGCTATTTGTGGATGGGAAGATGAATCAACCTTTTCACGTTGTTCTTGTGTGTGTCCAAATGTTGTTGTTTTATGGGATTCGATGCAACAAGTATGGCCCCTACCGAACATGGCGAACATGGTTGATTTTCAATGGACGGGTAATGAATGGCTTCTACACTTTCTTGCCGACTTGTCAGAAAGGACACGAGATATAATCTTTCTTGTTTTATAACGAATATGGCACCTACGGAAATTTCATGGCAAATCAATCCCTTCAACGAGGATGTCCTGCTTGTTCTTGAGTAGCTATCTCAACTCGTTACTCCAAGTTCAGCAGATCTCTGTCGAGGAGGTGATTAAAAGGAAGTCACCATTGTTTGTGAAGCAGCAGCCACCAAAACCCAGAACGAAGGCAACGCCACAGCTATGGCCATTCCCACCGCCTGGCTGGACGGCACTGTCAGAAGACGGCTCCTTTTGTCAAGCGGACCGTTCGGCGGGCACTGGCATGATTTTGAGAGACGAGAAGGGCTATGTGATCTTTGCGCCATGCATACGTCTCTTTTACTGTAACGATGCTCTGGAGTCTAAAGCATCTTCAGCCGCGTTCCAACAAAGTCCCCCAAGTGATTTTTCGGTCGCTGGCGTCAAAAAAATCGGCCCAGTCGCGCCTCCAAGGGCCCAATTTTCATCGGCTCGGGATGAAATTGACGCCGGCAGACCCAACCCGAACCCGACGCGCTAGGGGCGCTCGGGGGCGCCGGGCGAATCGTTTTTTGCGCGAAAGAGCCGCGGGCCCTCCTTGCCGGCGACTCGTCTCGCTTCTCGCCGCTTCGTCGTCCTCATTGCCTCGTTTCCCGCGGCGAATCAATGCCAAAGCTGCCGCGCCGGTCAGCCTCCGCCATTGATGCCTCATGAGCGGCGCAGTAAAGGCGTGACGACGCGCGTCCCCGCGCATGCCACGCGTAGACGAGGCGGCCACGCGTGCTCGCGCTGCCTCCGCCTATATAAGCCGACCCCAGCGCGCCGGTGGCACGCATAGAGTCTCCACCACAGACGCACCCTCTCTCCCCTTCCTCCCTCTCCCCTCGCCGTCCCAGTTCAAAGAAATGGCTGAACGATTCCCAGGCGATGGCGCGGCAGCGAACGGCTTCGGCCACCGCCACCTTCACGAGGACGAAGCTCGGCTCCTCTTCGAGGCCGAGTACCCGGTCCCGCCGGACATGCGGGTGCCCGGGGCGTGGAGAATCAGCGCCGGCGGGTCCCGGTGCCACCACCGCCCACCGGGGCGGCGCATCGTGCGGAGATCGCGTGTATCCGCGCCTCTCTGCCGCGGGCGGCGAGGGAGGGGCCGCGCTACGTCCCTGACAGCCCGCTCTGGGAGCCATACTTCCGCCGCCATCACGCCAAGCAGCTCGAGGCCACCAACGGCGTCGTGCCCTCCGGCAGGCTCAACTCCGAGGGGTGGCGCTGATGGTGGGGCGTGCCAGGCCGCACGCTGGAGGCCGTCCTTCAGTACATCGAGGGCGGCAACACGCTGAGGCTGGAGTACCCCCCTCCCCCCCCCCCCCGTCCTTCTCTCGCCGCCGTGGGAGCTCGTGGACGCCGAGGCGCATGGAACCCAGGGCGTCCTCCTCCTCGTCTGGTCGGTCGACCGGCTCTCCCTGCCTCCGCCCCGTCAAGCCGGAGCCCCAGGACACGCCCGTCAAGCCGGAGCCCCAGGACACGCCCGTCAAGCCGGCGCACCCGCAGCTCCGGTATCCGCATCGCCGACTCCACCCCCGCTTCCGGGCGCCTCGTCCTCGTCACGCCCAAACTAGAGCCCAGCCTCCCCCCGGAGTACGGGGAGATAGCCCGGCGCGGCTTCTCCGACGCGGACGCCCTGCGGTGGGCGCGCGACGACTACCTCCAGACTGAGATGGCCTGGCAGACCCGGGCCCTGGAGGAGATCGCCGCCCGCAAGCGTGGGCGCGAGGACGAGCGCGGCGTCGTGATCCTCGACAGCGACGACGACGAGGACGCCGCCGGACCGTCCAACCCGGCGTGCCAACCTGGGAGGGTTGCAGCAGGGACGGCGGCGACTACACGCGGTTCTACAGCCTCCTCGGCATGTAGAACTGCAAGGGCGGCGGCCGGCGAGGAGCGGCGAGGCGAGCGAGACGGCGGACGGGCCTAGTAGTGTGTTTTTTTCTTTTTATAAAATACTTTAAATATGTATGAGCGGACGTGTGTGTGCTGTGTTTGGTTGAATTTGGTTTGAAGTCACCGAAATATGTATGAACTCGCCGTGTTTGTGCCGTTCAAAATAATCCCGTGGGCGCCGTGATTGGGTGGCATCACACCCCCAGCGCGTGTTTTGCGCCGATATGCCCCAGGGAGCGATTTTTAGCACCTCCTGTGAAACCAATGGCTGGAGATGCTCTAAGTTACATGCAATCAAGGAAGGCCTTGACTTGGCGAGGCATCGGATTTCCCTGCTGGTTTTAATCCAGTCTGACTGCTCCAATGGTTTATTGGCAATTATCGACGGATCTTCGGGCAAGTCAGCGCAGCGCATGGCCATTTGATTTCTGAGATCAAACTATTGATGGAAGATAGGGTGTCTACTCCTTTTAAGATTACTCGTGAACAAAATAAGTTTGCAAATTGTTTAACGAACTTTAGGTGTAGCGGGGATAGCACTACGTGCTGGCTTAACCAACCCACTTACCTGTGTTGTGGAACTTGCCGTTTCCAATTGTAATCCTGTGAGTATGAATCCTTAGCACCGTGACAATTGGATCTAACTTTTCTTGGCACCTGGTTTCGATCAATGGTGCAAGGGACATCAAGCCATCACGAACAAAAAACACAAACAAGAGATTTAAGAGTTTCAAATAAAACTTTTGCTGACGAGGCGTGTTTATCTCTGCTTTTAGTGTGTTTCTATTTTGAAGTGCATGCACGTACTACTCGGGATCTTTTTTTTCCTGTCCTAACATTCTCATGCACTAGTTTTTATGGTACTCCTTATTGCACTGCATCTTTGTGCTGCATTTTTCTTTCTACATCACATCTTAGACCTCTTCCAATGGAAAGGTGCTTAAATAAGGTGCTAAGCGCATTAAATACTTTAGCAACTATAGTCCACAATGCATAGGTGCTTAACTTGTTGTTGCTAAGCTCCCTTCATTTAATGATTTAGCTACTAAACTCGTTCATGCATTGGTGAGCTTGCTCCATTTAAATGTTTTGCCTAGGTTCACGTGTTTGGCATTGGTTCTTCCTGGAGTTACCAAATCAATCTCTCTCCTATTAATTGTTTTGCCACATCAGATTTTTCGCCTACATGGCATGCTTAGCACCTGTACAAGGTGGAGCATTGGGAGGAGCCTTAGAGGTTGAGTACGAACTACAAAAACGGTAGAGATTACTCGGAAGTCTAGCCCCACAAGAATGCAACCGTAAACAATTATGTGCAAAAAAATTATGCTTCAAATTGTACTCCCTCTGTTTTTATTTACTTTACATATATATTAGTTTTGTCTCATGTCAAACTTTTCAAACTTTGACCAAGTTTATACCAAAAAAATTAGCATCCATAATACCAAATCATTATCATTAGAATCATCATTCAATGTATTTTCATACCATATTTTTTATTGTGAAAGTTCAAATTATTTTTTGATAAATTTGGTTGAACTTTATAAAGTTTGACTTAGGTCAAAGCTAATATGCGGAGTAAATAAAAATAGGAGGGAATATATCATTTAGAATATTTTAATTGGACATAGTTAGGAGAGTAAATAGTGGGAAAAAAACTACCACATTTAGGGCTAGGCTTATAGAAAACTACCACTTTTTTTAGTTTCTCAAAAAACCACCACTATTTGGTTTCGTTGTTCAAAAAACACTAATTGCTAAAGTGTTAATTTTTAACTATGTTATGACAACACTAGCCCACCAGTCAGGTTTAACTTGGCATAAAAGTAAATACCGTTGGTTGACCATAATGACATGTGTAGCCCACATGTTGGTCCCTTCAAAAAAAAATATAAGCAATCAGGTACCTGTAACTTTTTAGAAAAAACAATCGATTCCTTATAACTTTTTAAAAAAATCAACTAGGTCCTTGTAACTTTTGGAAAAAGGAACCGGGTCCCTGCAAAAAAAAGCAATCAGGTCCCTGCTTGGCCGCCGGCGAGCTCATCCGCGCCTCACCGCTGCACTAGAGCAGTTGCGATGTCGTCCCTGCTGTCATACATTACTTGATAATCACGGCCGTTGCACGCCCTCGCCCGACCGTGCGGCACAACGGTGCCCTACACTCGCGACATCGACCATGGTCTAGCGGGAGGCGGACCATGAGCTCGATTGTGCGACATGAGCGGCTGAGCAAGGCGGCCACTGAGGGCACCAGTGGCGGCGAGGAGACGGACATGTGGGCGACCACTTTGGTGGCAAGATGGGGGTGTCCTCACCGGGAGGCTCAAGAATCGGAGGGGGCTCATGGGGAAGGTAGTAGGTGACGGTCGACCGTGGTGTTGATGACACAGCGCGTGCAAGGAAGAGGAGGCGACACTCTGTCTGGACCCTGGAGGAAGAAGGAGAGGAGGCAGGGGAGCGTGGGGTATTCATTGGGGATTTTTTTTCACATGGATTTTAATGAGGCTGATATATGGGTCTCATCCGTCATTTTAAAAAGTAAACAACGCTAACCGTGTTAACGGTCAGCGCTTATGGGTGAGCTCCACCTGTCATAAAACGGGTTAAAAATTAGCCACGCAGCCGCGTAGAACAAACTATTGACAGAGCAAGAACCAGCAAAACGGAGACGCGGGTGCCGACCGAAGAGAGAAGCACCAAGGTTTACCTGGGATCCTGGATGCAAACGGAACGGAACGGAACACATTTATGCCTCGGTCGAGAGGAAATTCGCGGCGAGGAGCTGGACGGGACGGAAGAAAGGGTCTGTAAGACAATAAGTTTTGGGGAACCAGCACAACCCTCTAGGGGTGGCTTATCTCATTATATATAATGGTTGTGTTATAATATGTACCATATACGTACATAGGTACAGAAGCTATACATAGTCTAACACCCTCCCTCAATCTTAGCCACTTTCTAAAGAACTGAGAAGGGTAAGATTGCGCCTACAAGCCTCAAACTATGGCAGCGGTAAAGGCTTAGTGAAGATGTCTGCAAGTTGATCCTTAGATGAGATAAACTTGATCTGGAGTTGCTTCTGTGATACACGTTCCCGTACAAAGTGATAGTCAACTTCAATGTGTTTCATTCGGGCATGAAATACTGGATTTGCAGAAAGGTATGTAGCACCGATGTTATCACACCAAAGAATAGGAGGCTGTGGTTGAGACAAACCCAACTCCTGAAGCAAAGACTGCACCCAAATAATCTCTGCAGTAGCATTAGCCACAGCCTTGTACTCAGCTTCAGTACTGCTACATGACACAGTAGCCTGTTTCCGAGCACTCCAGGCGATCAAATTAGAGCCAAAGAATACTGCATAACCCCCCGTGGATCGCCTGTCATCTGGGCTACCAGCCCAATCTGCATCAGAGAAGGCCGAAAGGACCGGAGAGGAAGTCGGCCGAATATGCATACCAAATGTCAGGGTGAACTGAACATAACGAAAAATGCGTTTAACAGCAGCCCAATGAGTATCTCTGCGAGCCTGAAGATACTGACAAACCCTGTTAACAGCATAAGAGATATCTGGTCTCGTGATCGTCAAGTACTGAAGTCCACCAACAATGCTCCTGTACTCTGTGGCATCCGCAGGAGACAAAAGCTCACCATCAACAGCTGTTATCTTGTCGGTAGACGACATGGGTGTGGTGGTCGGTTTGCACTTCAGCATGCCAGCTCTCTGTAACAACTCCAAGGAGTACTTCTTCTGCGTAAGGACAAGACCAGTAGCACGAGAAGTGACCTCAACTCCAAGAAAGTAGTGAAGCTTCCCAAGATCTTTGACCGCAAAATCAGCACCAAGAGAGCAGACAAGAGCATCAGCAGCATACTGAGAAGAGCTGACAAGGATAATATCATCGACATATACCAAAAGATACATAGTGACTTCTGGCTTCTGTAGAAGAAATAACGAAGTGTCAGCAGTAGACGGCACAAACCCATGAGCACGAAGGGCAGAGGCAAGGCGGGCATGCCAGGCACGAGGAGCTTGCTTCAAACCATATAGTGCTTTGGAAAGACGACAAATATAGTCAGGACGATCAGGATCAGAGAAACCAGGCGGCTGTTTCATATAAACCTCTTCCTCCAAAAATCCATGTAGAAAAGCATTCTGCACATCAAGTTGACGAAGTGACCAACCACGAGAAACAGCAATGGAGAGAAGAAGCCGAATAGTGGTAGGCTTGACGACAGGACTGAAGGTGTCCTCATAGTCAAGACCATGACGCTGCCGAAAACCGCGAGCAACAATCGCGCTTTGTAACGCTCAATAGATCCATCCGAATGCTTCTTCACTTTGAATACCCATTTTGAGTCAATAACATTTACCCGTGGTGGTGGAGGAACGAGAGTCCATGTCTTGTTACGAAGAAGAGCATGAAACTCCTGCTCCATAGCCTCTCGCCAATGTGGAATGCGCAGGGCAGGCTGATATGAGCGAGGCTCAGAAGATGGATCCGCAACAGCAGCAGCCAAACAAGCAGCCAACCAAGCAACCGTACCATCCTTACGTTCCTTAGGTTTGAAAATGCCACTGCGACTGCGTGTATGTGGTCGGGACACAGGAACCACCGAGGTCGACGGAGCAGCCTGCAACGGGCTGGAGGACGGCGACGTTGACGAGTCAGCCGGTGACGAGGAGCCAGTCACGGTAGCCTCGGACTCGGTTGGCGAAGAAGGCTGACCCACCGGCGAAACCGGCAGAGCAGATGAAGCAGCTGGCGACTCCGGCATCACAGACCGGGCCGATGGCGAGCTCGGCATAGTGGGCCGTGGCGCGGCCGGTGTCGCGGGCCGATCCGCTGATGAAGGCGACGTGAGGACCCGAGCCGCGGGCGAAGACGGCGTGACGGGCCGAGCCGCAGGCGAAGACGGCGTGACGGGCCGAGCCGCGGGCGACTCGGCGGCCGCTGGCGAAACGAACCGAGCAGTGGAGATGCTCGGCGCGACGGGCTCGTCGGGTGACCATGCATGGGCACGCGAATCGATGCCATGCAACATAGGGCGATCGACGTGCCCACCAGAAGACGACGATGATGATGGTGAATCCTCCAACAGCTCCAAACGAGCTCCACGTCCGGTTCCTGCACCATGGTTAGGTAACAGCAAAGGAGAGTATGCAACATCATCAAATTGGTCAGAAGCAACAGAGGATGAATGCAGGGATGGTGGTTCGACAGTGGACACAGGAAGGTTGGCAAAGGGAAAAATATGCTCATCAAACACGACGTCCCGAGATATATAGACACGATTAGTGGGAACATGAAGACATTTGTAACCTTTATGAAGAGAGCTATAGCCAAGAAAAACACACTTCTTAGAACGAAACTCAAGCTTGCGCTTGTTATATGGACGAAGATGCGGCCAGCAAGCACACCCAAATACCTTGAGAAAGGTATAATCAGGTTGTTCATTAAGGAGAACCTCAATGGGAGTCTTCATGTTTAAAACACGAGTAGGAGTACGGTTGATGAGAAAGCATGCAGTGGTGAAAGCATCACTCCAAAACCGAAACGGAACAGATGCATGGGCCAAAAGAGTAAGACCAGCTTCAACAATATGACGATGCTTACGTTCGACTGAACCATTCTGCTGATGTGTATGTGGACATGCTAAACGATGAGCTATCCCAAGCGACTGAAAGAAAGAGTTGAGGTTGCGATACTCGCCCCCCCAGTCTGACTGGACATGAACAATTTTGTGCTTGAGAAGACATTCAACATGTTTTTGAAACTGAACAAAAATATCAAACACATCAGATTTGCGTTTAATAAGGTAAAGCCAGGTAAAGCGACTATAAGCATCAACGAAACTGATATAGTAATTATGACCACTGACAGAAGTCTGAGCAGGACCCCATACATCTGAAAACACAAGTTCTAAAGGATGTTTCACCTCACGACTGGACTCCAAAAAGGAAGTTGATGACTCTTCCCCTGCTGACAAGCATCACACACTGCTACATCTTTATGACTAGACAAACTAGGAAGCTCATGACGACGCAAAATATGACGGACAATAGGTGTGGCCGGGTGACCAATACGAGCATGCCACTGTGACGGAGAGACCCGAACTCCACTGAAAACACGAGCGACACCAGGATGCTCCAGACGGTAGAGGCCCTGGCACAACCGCCCACTAAGAAGAATGTCCCTCGTGCCCCGATCCTTAATAAAAAGATCAAAAGGATGAAATTCACAAAGCACATTATTATCACGTGTGAGTTTAGGAACTGAAAGAAGATTACGGGTCACAGATGGAACTCGAAGAACATTGCGAAGCTGAAGACTCCTATTGGCATGTCTAGTGAGAAGAGATGCTTGACCAATATGAGAGATGTGCATACCTGCTCCATTGGCGGTGTGGATCTTGTCGGAGCCATGATAGGGTTCACGAGTGTGAAGCTTCCCCATCTCGCTGGTTAGATGCTCTGTCGCCCCAGAGTCCATGTACCAGTGTGGATCGATGGAGTAGGACTGAGTGTGTCCCTGTTGCTTCTGCGGCGCGGGACGATCAGCCATGGCGACCTGACGGGCATTGTTGCGTGTATCTTTGCCGTCATTGCCAAGACCAAGGAAGCTTCGCTGGAAGCGCTTATGACACTTGGAGGCCCAGTGCCCATCGCGGCCACAAAGCTGACACACACGTGGACCGCCAGCCCCCGGTAAGGTCGCAGTAGGTGGGGGGGCCGAGGCGGGCGACGGTGGCAGCCCCAAGGGAGACCGGGGTGATGAAGAAGAGCGGCCACCCTTGGTGGCGGCGTTGGCCGAGAGGGAGCCAGTGCCCCTGGTGCGGCGAGTCTCGACCCGTTGCTCAGTGAGAAGGAGCCGAGAGAAAACCTCGTGTGCCAGCATGGGTGTCGAGTTGCCCCGCTCGTTGATGATCTCGACTAAGGCATCATACTCCTCATCAAGACCATTGACAATAAACGAGTTGAACTCGGAGTCGGTGAGGGGCTGTCCAATGGAGGCCAATGTGTCGGCGAGGCCCTTGACCTTGTTGTAGAACTCAGTGGCAGTGGAGTCAAGCTTCTGACACTCTCCAAGCTGACGACGGAGTGCAGAGACACGAGCCTGGGACTGCGCTGCAAAGGTGCGCTCAAGGATGGTCCAGGCCTCATGAGACGTCTTCGCGAAGACAACAAGGCCGGCAACTGCCGGCGAGAGCGATCCCTGGATGGAGGAGAGGTTCGCCTGGTCCTGCCCCGTCCAGACGCGATGGGCCGGATTGTAAACCGGACCGTGCACGTTGTCTACCAGCGCGGGTGAGCAGGGAAGCGATCCATCGACGTAGCCTAGCAGGTAGTGACTCCCCAAGAGCGGGAGAACCTGCGCACGCCAGAAGATGTAGTTGTCGGCGGAGAGCTTGATGGTGATGAGATGACCGAAGTGAAACGGTGGCGGCGAAGACAATCCCATCGAGGAGGCTGCCTGGGGTGCAAACACCATGGAGGCAGCCGGAGGCACCGAAGCCGATGCGGGAGGAGGCGGGACCGCAGCCAGGGCGGGCGCCGCAAAGCTCACGGCCGGTGCGGACGCCGCAAGGCCCGCGGCCGGGGCGGACGCCGCCAACCCCGCCAGCGGGGCAGTGTGATCCGCTTGCGGCAGGAGCGGCGGGACGACGCCTGCGGAGTCCGCAGCGGACGGCGGCGCCGCGGTGTGGACCACGAGGTCACGCCCAAGCGAGGGCGACGGCGGCGTGGAGAAGACGGAGCCGATGCTCCTTGTCCCGATCGGAGCCGGAACAGAGACGGCATCGAGCGGGAGGTTGAGCAGAGCCGCAAGAGAGACCGGGAGGAAGCCCGCAGCAGTGGAACCGGTGGTGGCGGCGCTCGACATGGCGGCGGCGCGATCGGTGGCGCGGCGGCGGCGGTGAAGGCGGCGGCGGCTACGGCGGCGGTGCGGGTATTAGGGTTTAAAAGCGGAAGCGATCGTAACCTAACGTGATACCATGTAAGACAATAAGTTTTGGGGAACCAGCACAACCCTCTAGAAGTGGCTTATCTCATTATATATAATGGTCGTGTTACAATATGTACCATATACGTACATAAGTACAGAAGCTATACATAGTCTAACAGGGTCACGGGGTCACGGGCGCCACGCACAGGTGCACGGAGATCTCCTGCCCCGGACGGAGGCGACCGTGGAAGAAGATCGACGCGACGACAGAGACGGGCGGGTTTCTCCACGCGGAGTTGGACTCGCGTCGACGTCGACGTCGCCGTCGCCGTCGGTCCGCCGCTGGCGTATAGTATTATAGTCATCACGCAGCAGCAACCCCTCCCTCCCGGCCGGTGGATCGAGCCGGTGAGAAGCTTCGCCGTAGTACATACATACGCACGCACGCGGCATCGACCCCCGGCCCCCAATCGATCAAAGTCTCCGGTCAAACCAGCGAGCGGATACGGCTCCACGTACGTAGGCATGCATGCTGAGCTCGTCGTGTGCACCGAAGGCTGGGTCCTGAGTGCCGCGATCCAGACTCTTTTCTGTTTTGTTTTGTGCTATGCTTTGACTTTCGTTTCACAGAGGTTTTTCATTAGGATTTGTGTCTATATCAATACATGCGTGTTCTCCCTTTTCGGCCGACGAAATGCCAGACCCTCGACACGCATTTTCGTCGTGATTATGCGTCTTTCATCTGTATAGAAAGGAATTTTCTACATTAAAAAAGAAGAAGACCCGGTTCTATTGCTGAGGCAGCGTGTGTGCTGAGCTCTGCGTGCTTGTAACAGAATGATGCCCCTCTGGTTTCGTTGTTCTCAATGGAATCGGGCTTTACGCCCTTTTGCTCTAAAATACAAAGCACCTAAAACACAATAAAAAGAGTATTTTATTGACAAATACATGACGACAAATCATTGGTAGTACTAGTTCTGATCACTTTTCTTTGACATGACTAGTTGATCACTCACTTAGAGAAGTCCAGCATTCACACATGCATACACGTGGAAAATGAGGTAAAAAATATTCCCTCCGTTCCTAAATATAAATATTTTTAGAGATTTCAATATAGACTATATACGGATGTATATAGACGTAGTTGAAATCTCTAAAAGGACTTATATTTAGGAATGGAGAGAGTATATGGCTGGTTACAAGTTGAGACGTGAGAGAAAATTATAAAATAAATTTTGAAAATAATGATTCCCTCTGTAAACAAATATAAGACTTTTTAGGTTACCTAGTAATTATAACCATGAAAAATCCCCTGCAAACAAAAATTAACGATGAAAATAGTGAAGAAAATAGTTGATGGATCTAATGATGAGTTATCCCCAACGGGAAATCTACAGACTTCTGACGCCATATGACTCTTCATCCTGCCAAAGATAATTGTTGACCAGGAGGAAAGGGAGTAGAATCTACTCTTAGTTCTATGCAAGAAAAAATACTCTTAGTTAAGAGTCAACCCATCGATCTCTGCACACAATTTAGAGTCAAGCATAAAGTAGTTTGTATGATAGGGTGTGATTTCCCGTGTTTCAAGCAGACCTTGTGTGAAGAGTCGCCATACAAAGGCAATAAGGTAGAGCTAATTGTTTGATTGTGACTCTTAGCTAAGAGTCGATTTTATTCTCTATCTCCTCTCCTCTTTCCTACGCACCAACAACTATATTACCTGTCATAACTAAAATTAGCTGGCAGATAACTTATGTATTTGCCATTATAAGATTTTAACAGTTGACCTCGATGCCTTTTGTATTTGTACAATGCCACAATAATGTGAAATGTAGACTAAGCTTAAATTTTCTAATAATGTAAGTTATTTTAAAATAGACTCGAGATGATATGGAGAGATCGAAGAACCAATGACACGAACTTGCTTTCATCTAGGTATATGTTAATATTGTCAAAGTAGTGGACCTACCTATAGGGGGGAGGGGGCGAAAAATGACAATGGAGGCCGAGCTTCTTGGAGCTCATTCTCGAAATACCATTTTCTACAGCCCGACTTTTTTTGAATTTTTGTGTAAACACACATACACATGCATACTACGCATGTGCAAAATTTTGAAACATTATACTTTCACTAATTGTGTACAAAAAAGGGAATATCTATTTCCAGGTAGACTGCGATTTTTTTTGTTCGGACGAATTTTTGTTTTCTAAAGACTATAATCATTTTTTTTCTAACAAATTTTCACCTGTTTGTGCTGAACACATAGAAGTTTCCATGGGAAATTATTTTTCCTAAACTTTTAAATATGTTTTTTGAAAGAAAAAAATACCGAGCTCTAAGGAGATCGGGCTCCATAAGCCCGCATTCGGGAGGGGGGGGGGGGGGCTGCTAGCTAGATCTAACTAATGGCTTTCATTGTCTCAAAGAAAAACTAATGGCTTTCATGCTACTCGTTTCGTTCAAAAATGGATAATGATTTAGACAAAGGCAAAATCTCCCACGTGGTACTTACATAGTTACTTTTCAAATCATTAAGTAAATATAAGATTACAGCTTAATGTTAATAAAAAATCAATGATGCTATTTTCTTCTAACCAATCAAAATAACTGCAGAAAATATTATTATTGAATTTCTAAAAATTTTGGCCACATACTATTTATAACCTCATCTGCTTCTGAATGGCAGTATAGCAAACCCAGTGACCATCGATCAACATCAGCGGCACTATCAAGCACAAGTAAAATCCAACTTAGGAACATAAAAGGCGTCACAAGTGGCGACATTTTTCTATGGAAAATGGAGAAGTTTCTCCCTGCTAATCTAACATGTGTGTAGTGATTGATAAATCATAAAGATGAGACATCATGCATGCTCGGTACAGTAGCTTTTGAAAAGGAAAAAGTTGCTTATGGTAGCACTACGTAAAAGGAGCTCAAACTGCATTGGAAAATCCAAATTTAGACTATTATAGCGTTATCACATCAGAAGCCTTCTCTAAGTTCCAAACTCGAGAATATTAAGCGACATTGGTGTTCAAATTTTCGGTAAGGCCTTTTTCGAACTTCACCGAAATATCAGAAATTTCAACAAAACATTTTAGATTTCGATGTATCGAAATTCAGTTAATGTCAATGGATTTTAACTGAATACTCCCTCTGTAAACTACTACAGGACTCTTTAGATCACTAATTTCGGCACCCGTCTTAATTTCGGGGATGTCATCAAAATTCGTTGAAGTTTAAACCTTGAGCGGTAACAAAACAAGAGTGCAGTATCTACAAATGAAAAAAAATAGTAAAGAAACATGAGAGATTCAGGTCTTTAAACATAGTTGTTTTTTAGTATCTATAAGCCGTCTCTTTAGGACTTTCGTCCTCGAGAGAAAGACAGAGCGTAACATAGAGCGTATCTAGTGCTCCCGCAGCTCGCGTTGCTACCGAGCGAGCACAACCAAAAGGCATTCAAAAAAATCCAAAACTTTTCTAAGTGGATCGAGACAATAGACATGAGAGCACTAGACGCATGTATCTAGAAGACCAAATTAAAACTATATATCGGACCCCCAAAAAAGCGGTAGAAAACAAGGATCGGGCACTTATAAAACAAGAAAGACATCTGCTACTTGGCCACGAGGCTAATTAGGCTATAAAATACAATGTGCGCTACCTTTCCGGAGCGGACAGGACAGCAGTGGCCGGGGAGCAGGGAAAAATGTGTGAAAGCAAGGTGGGCCACAATACTTGAGAACACCCAATGCGGAAGACACTGCTCGGATCCTAGCCCAGAATGCAGCAAGAGGATTTCCTGGGATGCTTGGAAGCATCGACTGCATGCATTGGAAATGGAAGAATTGCCCATTTGGTTGGCAAGGGATGTACAAAGGCGCCAAAGGTGGTTGCAGTGTGGTGCTTGAGGCGGTAGCCACACAGGACTTCTGGATTTGGCACTCCTTCTTTGGTATGCCAGGAACTCACAATGACATCAACGTGCTGCAGTGCTCTCCTGTTTTTGCCAAGCTCGTTGAGGACCATTCTTCTCCGGTGAACTTCGAGATCAATGGGCACAAATACAACAAGGGGTACTATCTAGCTGACGGCATCTATCCGAGATGGTCGACATTTGTGAAGACGATCTCAAACCCTGTGGCAGGAGGCAAGAACGCCTGGTTTGCGAAGCTTCAGGAGGCTTGCAGGAAGGATGTCGAGCGGGCATTTGGTGTGCTCCAATCTTGATTTGCTGTTGTTCGGTACCCCGCTCAGACCTGGTCCAAAGATCAAATGTGGGAGATTATGACTTGCTGTGTCATCTTGCACAATATGATCGTCGAGAGCGAGCAAGAAGACCCAGTGTTTGACACTGAACCATACTACAGGCAGGGTCCTCTAGCCAAAGTTGATCACCAGCTACCGGCAACTTGGACTGCCTATCTCAGTATGCGTCAGGAGATCCGAGACCCACAGGTGCATCATCAACTGCAGAAAGATCTGATTGAGCACCTATGGAGGCTCAAGGGGGACGCCGTGTGATGAAATACGAGTTTTTATTTGTTGAACTATATAATTTGTATTGAACTATTTATTGTTGTACTATTTTGTTGAAGTATTTGATTTTTTTGTGATGAAATATGTGATAAGAAATAATTGTGTTGATAATTGAACGCCGAGACACGGCGAAACCACGCCGAATATGGGCCTATTCTTGCCCATATGGGCCCTTTATTCGCCGAAATTGGGCTGCAAAGTGGGCCAATTTCGGCGCCTGGGGGCGAGCTGGGGGCGACGACTGTGCGCAAAACCGCCCCCAGCGCCGATTGTATCGTCGGCTCGCCCCCAGGGGGCAATTTTTATTCGTCCTGGGGGGTGCAACGGCTGGAGATGCCCTTACAAGTTACAACACGTGGTTTTCAAAGGTTTGGTAAATACCAACTCTTTTTCTTTTGCGGTCAGCCATATCAAAGTTTATTCTCTCTCACACACAATAAAAAATAATTGATATTCAAGGACTAAGTACACCTGATTATTACTAAACAGACAAATAAACAAGATTAACAGTAAGTGTGCCCAACTATTACGGCTTCCTCTCGTGTCCTCCCCCAACCCAAGTGCGGTGCTCGGGTCAATGGCGGTGTTTCTTCTTCGAGTTTGTCTTCCGGACTTTGATCCCTCTTGAGTTCGTCGTCATGGACGTAGTTGACGGAGCACTGGCATAGATTTTTGTCGTCTTCTTGGGCTTTGAGGTCAGGGTTTCTCGTCTTGTGGCAAGATTTGGCGTCAGTTGCTTCAGATCTATGAAAGAGTTCAACAGTGACGATTGCGACTTTAGTGCGTTGGTCCTTAGGGGCACGTGCTTAAAGACTTTCCGGCTATCATCAACAAAGTCAATCCGACTCTGGTAGGGGAGCGGCGACAGTTGCAGGTCGACATTCGTTCTGGCGGCAGCAATGATTGTTCGGTGGTCTTAGAATCTCATTGCAATTTTTATCATGTTTGAGTTGTTTTTGTACTTTCAATGAAATTTTATAATAGATGTGATCGCAAAACACACACACACAAAAATTGATGGTCCATGTGCCAAAAAGTGTTGGAAACTTGGCAAATACTTAGTAGCCTTACTTGGCATTCAAGTACATTTCAAACTTATTTTGCTTATCAAGACACAAACAAAGGCGCAATTACACTGGACGGCCATGGCCGATCGAACTCTTTCGTTTGGACAGCACACGCAATGCATGTTGCTCAAATGTTTCGGCCCGGTTTTCCACCATGGTTACCTCAGCAGTAGTCTTCTTTTTACCTAACGCTTTGTTTGGATGTTCGTATTGAATTGGACAGGAATTCAATTTAGTGAGGAAACTTTTTCCTTAAAAAATATTTTTTTAATGCATGCCGACTTTATTTCATACACATTTCTGCATTTTTGTATACACTAGGAACAACATTTTATACACGTTTAACATTTTCTCAAATATATGTTTGATGGCTACCTTTTTCTCATACATACTCTACATTTTTCATATACATCTAAAACATTTTTCAATATATGTTTAACATTTTTTAAATACATGTCAAACATTTTGAAAATAAACATTGAACATTTTTTATGACATAACATATGTTTTTAAACTGTGCTAACATTTTTATGAACATTTTTTAAAAATGTTACAAATATTTTTTTAAACACCTAATTTTTATAAAATGCAACATATATTTTTCAAATGGTCCAAAACATTTTTTACATTGTATAACATTTTTATAATGACATGTACATGTTTGAAAACACGTGAATCTTTTTTTTAAATGTCACATATGTAATTTAATGGTATGAACATTTTCTAAAAGTTGAGCGAACATTATTTTTGAACTTCATGAAGATTTATTAAATGTGTGATGAACACTTCTCAAAAAATTAACTAAATTGTTTTTTCATAATATATGTATTTGGTATTTTCAAGATATAAACAAAAGTAAAAAAACACGTGCCTGATGTCAGCGTGATGAAACCACATGCATATTGGGACGGCCCACTATCAGGTCCGAGTAGGCGAGCTCGGCTTTCGTCTCGAAAAAAGATGAGACATAGACTTGCCCGCTCGTCGGCCAGGGCACCAGGGTGGAGGGGAAACCACCAACTCGACCCAACAGCTGAAACACACGCAACGAATGAGCGCCTCACCGCCGCCATCCTCGGAAGAGCCGCGGGCTTTTCCGCTGGCTTTCTCTTGCGGCATGCCGGAGTCGAGGGTGGAGAGGTGGGAAGGGGGGTAGGTTAAGGTCGAGCGACATGGGGCAGGTGGGGAAGGAGTTTGCAGACTGCTGTAACCTGTATGATGATTGTCGTGTTGCATCTTTTGACACTTTTTTCCCTCTTAAATACAGATGATTTCGAAAGGTTCGGTCCATGAACGAAAGTTGATTTGACCAAGACCGCGTCCAAGGAGGAATCTACCCGGCTACGACGCATGGGAAGTCAACACACGCTGAGTGTAAATATTACAAAAGTTTTTTCCCGGCATAACACACATTTGATCTGCTTAATCCCTCCCTATCTAGACTGCTGCGGAGAGACGACCAACATAGCGCTGTCAGGCAATCAAATCAAACTTAATTCGTAGTATTATTATAATTAAGTGGCTGCTGGTATGGAACCACCAGGAAATTAACACTGGCCGATCATGCAAAGCTAGTTTGGGAGCACATCTTTTAACAGTATGCATTTTTTTTTCCTTTTACAGTATGTATACAAATCGTTAGCTGCCGCATGTGTAAGATAGCTCGATGCATGTTTAGATATTTGGAGAAAGAGTGTAATGTCAAAAAACGTCTTTCATTATGGAACAAAGAGAGTAGATGTTTAAGGACTATTGAACGCCTTGTCCCTAATAAAATTTGCACATACCGATTCTGGAATAAAGAAACCAATATCACACCTACCAATGATGATGTTACCAACCGTGTTGGAAGCATGCCCAACACTAGTGTCTACTATTTACTTTTCCTTGTTTTTCTTTTGAGAAAACTCTGGTACAAGATTATTTTGTACACTCCCTCTACTATCGAAAGGCCATGTATAATATCCGGATTAATATGATAGATATGCTACTCATATCAATAAAGAATTTCTTTTTTTCTTCAGAAACTCGTCTGCAAGGAACCTCAAAATTAGACATAATAATAAGGAATTCCCTCTTGGCTTAGAGCAATTTGAGGATAATAGTAGTGTTGATCTATGAGATCAGTCTAGATCTTAACCATATATGCTGGGACGTTACACCAGGCATGTTTGCTTCCACCTCGTGCTCATCCTCATCGCTGCTGAGGGCGGCGAGCCACCATGTCCGCCTCGGACTTGAACGACCTCTGGAGGGGACTGAAGGACACACAATGGAGAAGTGAATGAGGCTAGCGATTAGGGATATGACATGGTGGCTGAACAAGTAAAACCAGAAAAGTGGATCATCGAGGGGAATCAGACGAGTCACGAAGCATCAAAATTGGTAGGACATCAAACCGTCCAAAATAGAGAAAGGATCTCATCATAACTCATAAGCATAACATATGAGTTGACACTTTGGGTGAAGGATGCCAAGAATGTTGTAGCATAGCAAAAGGATCTCTTCGCTCTTCCTCATCCTCCTCCTCCTCCCCTTCCCGCCCCTTTTCGTCCACAACTCCGGTGATGGGCAAGTCCTGGGCCTCGGCGTCGGCAGGCAGCAGTTTCGGGGTGGGTTTCGACGGATCGTGATGACGCCACCCTCGAACTCCGGGGTCGTCGCCCTCATCGACAGGAGGCTCCTCCATGAAGGCGGAGATCGTCATCTCCTCCAGCGACGAGGAGGACCAGTCGTCGCTGCAGCAGCAATCCGCGGGAGTGGTGGCGGACCAGGTGTACACGGCCACAGATGAGGAGTACGAGCAGCGGATTGAGTTGATGCTCAGTCGCTCCATCCTCCACCTGAACGGCCCGCCTCCGCCACCGGGGATGCTCCTCCCCGTGAAGTCGGAGCCGACATCCCCTTCGCGCTCTCCACCGCCCAACCGGGGTGTCCAAATTGGGCACCGCGTGAAGGAGGAGCCCCTGTCGCCGCAACCCCGACGTGTGAAGGAAGAGCACCTCTCGTCGCCACCCCGACGCGCAAAGGAGGAGCGCCACTCATCATCGCCCCGACACGTCAAGGAGGAGCGCCACTCTCTACCACTCGTGCCCAATGCGACCACAAAGGCGCGTGGTCGCCTTCGCCACTACCTCGGCGGCAGCTCTGGCAGCGGCAGCTCTTAGTCATCCTGGAGCGCCCTAACGGCGCAGGAGTACGTCGACAGGGGCGCTGGCGGGATAGGCGCAACGTGGCATGCCGGCGCGGAGTTCACGGACTCCAACGCCTCGGCGCCATACATTTGCGCCGGACCCGGAGAAGGTGTACGCCCGGGCCCTAGACCGCTCAGTGACGATGGCGGAGATGATCAAGCGGTGTTTCTGCCGCTTTGATGAGAGATGGCCAAGTAGGAGTGGTCCCTCAGTGAGATCGCCACAGCCAACACTGGCTCCTCCCAGGCCCGGCGCCCTCTCGCCTCTCCCACGTTGTCGGTAGCCGCGGCCGCACTGCGCCCGGTACAGGAGGAAGCTGAGAGGATCATCCGCGAGCGTGACGCGGCTGCCGGGAAGCCCTGCTGCAACGCCGCCACCTTCCGGTGCCCAACTCCAACGACTCCGCCGTCACCTTCCGGTGCCCGACTCCAACGACTCCGCCACCAGATCGGGCGACGATGATGGAGGAGGAGCCGCCAGCTAGCCCGACATGGCCCATAAGGTCACCGTCAAGTGTAGAGTAGTTAAGGGTTTATGTTTTAAGGTTTTTAGTTCACTAGCCGAAATATTTATATAAAAATTATCCTAATTTAAATGAAATCTGGCATGTTTATATGAAATTCGGCCTTATTTAAACGGATTTCGTCCGGTTAGTTTATCGAATGTATGCGGGCAACGTTGAATGACTGCCTCCCGCATCCATGTTTGTAGACGGATGCGGGAGGAAATTGTTAGTCCAGGACACACAACAGAAACACAGAAATCAGACAAACTAAACCCCCCTCGACGTCGTTGTAACTTAAGCTAAACAGAAAAATTACATTACGATAGGAGAAACAAGGAAGGAAAGAGACAAGAATAGAAGGGAAGAAATGGTCTGAAAGAGGGGGAGGAGGTGTGTTGACAATGGGAGGCAAGGCAGTTTGACGGTTTGACTGACTGACCAGCGACACACGGGAAGGCCTCCTCTTCTTCCCCTCTCGCTGTCTCCCTCCTCCTTCCTCCGCTCCGCCCTCACCTTCCTCTCCACCTTCCTCCTCCCCCCCCCCCCCCCCCACCCCACCCCACCTGACCCGACCCAAACCCCCCTCCTCCGCCTCCGCCTCCCCGCCCCTATATACCTCGCCCGCGCCCTCCCTATGCTGAGCTCGCACCCCCAAACCCCCGCGCCCCCGACGACGACGACGACGACTCTCCCGGCGACGACCCTTCCGACGACGAGGACCGGCCATCATGGGCGCCTGCCTGTCCTCCTCCAAGCAGGAGGCGGACGCGGAGCGGCGGCGGCGGCAGCGGCCGAGGGGCGGCAAGGCGGAGGAGAAGGGCGCGGCGGAGGCGCCCGCGGTGGAGTTCGGCTACGAGCGGGACTTCGAGGGCAGGTACGAGGTCGGCCGCCTGCTCGGCCACGGCCAGTTCGGCTACACCTTCGCCGCAGTCGACCGCCTCTCCGGGGACCGCGTCGCCGTCAAGCGCATCGACAAGGCCAAGGTCCGTTTCTCAGGATTTCCCCCCACCGCATCTGCAGCTCGGTTCGGTTCGGTTCGGTTCCCCGCGGTCTTCGTTCGGTCGGGAGATTGCGACGGAATCAGTCGCCGCCGCCGGTCGTCGGGCGATTCGTTCGGCTAGCTTGATATCACCCGGCTCGTCGATTCAGCGGCGTTGCGCGGATTTAGACTTTAGAAGATACGATTATTACACGGGGTAAATGAAATTGCTCGCCATTCTCCGTATAAGATTGCTGAATGCTGCCGCTGCCGCTGCCGCTGATGGTATGTGGAGGAGGATGGTCTACCCTCCGTGTCGGCGAGGCCCTACACTCTTCCTCTTGTCGATTCATCAATAGGTGCAGCTGTCCACTTTCCTTTTTGGGGGTCCAGTACATGAGTGAAGCCCATCTTCGCGGGTTCCTTCCTGGTTTGGCACTTGAGTAGTTGTTCACCACGCCAATTTTGCTCCTGAAAATGGTACAAGTACCTGTACTTCTACTTCTCCCTGAAATGGTGAAGACGCTTCCTCCTAACTCCTGACTGTTTGCGTAGATGCTTCGTCTTTTCAACCTCAGAGGGAGAATGTTATGGTTGATAGTAGTAGTTTGTACGCTACCTTGTCGGCGCCTCTTGTTTCTGTTAAGAACTTGTGAAGCGCCATTTTTGTGAAATACATTTCACATGGAGCTCCAGTTTTCGCGTAGTGTATATGTCTTCGTTTTCAACCTTGATTTTAGTTTTGATATTATTTTTTGCAGTCTTTACGGATAATTTGGTGTAGGTGTTCATTTAGGATAGCTTATCCTGTTGCTCCTGGTAAGCTCACCAACCATTTCCTGGAGTGGACAATGTCTCTTTGGCTTCTTCCGTGTTATTGGCGGATGACATTTTCTTCATTCCACTAAATTTGACCTGGGAATGCATGTACTAATCAACATGGTGTTGATGTATTCAAAGACTTAGTACCTTGGTTCAAACGACAGTATTGCTTTATTATTTTCTACTCCCTCCGATCCATATTACTTGTCGCTCAAACGGATGTATCTAGCACTGAAATACGTCTAGAAATTTCAATCACCACGGAATCTTAAATGACTTTCATAGTAAATTCGTGTCATAGGTATGCTAGAAATATGGGCCATTCGTTCTGTGGCAGAATGCATAACAATTGAAAGTTGACAGCAGGATATCCTTGTGAAAGTCGTACTGACTATTGATTATTAACCTTCTGTGGAATTATACCTCTTATTCCAAAGGAAACAAAATGTAGCACCTGCACTGCTATGTTGCGATCTATAATAATAACCAATGAAAACATAATACTTCACTGCATGAATGCTAATTGCCCATGGTTCTATAAATCATTATCCTCTATTATAGATAGATTTGGCGTCGAGTCCTGTTCAGCTAATGTTCATCCATGCAGCTAATTGAAGTCTTGGATACGTGCAGTGTACAATTACACATTTACATCTGTCTGCTATGCATCATCTTTGGAGTATGTGATTAACACAAGTATATTTATGGACTTCATGACAGATGACCCGACCTGTTGCTGTGGAAGATGTAAAGAGAGAAGTTAAGATTCTTAAAGCCCTTAAAGGCCATGAGAACATTGTTCACTTCGACAATGCATTCGAGGACGATTCATATGTGTATATTGTGATGGAGTAAGTAGTCTTGTACATTTAGCAGAATTTGCTCTCATTAACATTTAATCATATGATGGTCTGCAGATTTAATGGTGTTATTTTTTTGTTGAAACAAATTACGATTTCTTGTTCCTAGAGTCACAAACATGCACTTGCTGAAATATCGTCCTATATCCTAGTAATTCTGTCCTGTCCTGAGATAGATTAAGTTTCTATTCCTAACTGTGGATAGACCAGTTGTATTGTCTATCTATCTTTTACATTATAATAATATATGAATGTCAGAACGTGTTATAGTGTAATTAAATGTTTAAATTTTGAGTTCATGACTTTTTAGCACTTAGTCATGTATGTTTTGAACTCTTTGCAGTTTCCTTGCATTGTACGACAGATATTTGGTTAGCATATAGCATGATCTATTGGACTATCACACTTAAAAGATATCCAGAGTTCTTTCTTTTAAAAACATAATCATTCCTATGCTCTATTACCAAGTACTAAGTCTTGCTTCTTTGCCCTTTCTTGCAGACTTTGTGAAGGTGGTGAACTATTGGACCGGATTTTGGCAAAGTAAGATCAGATATATTCTGCTTTTCTTGTTCCATATATCGTTTTCTCTTCTAGTATCATTCGGTTGCTAGAGCCACTTCTCATTGGTATTTCCCCTTTGGCAGAAAAAACAGCCGCTATAGTGAGAAAGATGCTGCTGTGGTGGTGCGGCAGATGCTCAAAGTGGCTGCTGAGTGTCATCTGCGTGGGTTAGTCCACCGAGATATGAAGCCTGAGGTAAAAATTGATCGGTTTTGATGTCTTGGCATTTAGTATACAGTTTTGGTGATACTTCACTACTTCTCAGGTCATGTAAGAATGTGCCTATTTTCCTTCCCAGAACTTCCTTTTCAAATCAACCAAGGAGGATTCGCCTCTGAAGGCAACAGATTTTGGTTTGTCAGATTTCATAAAACCAGGTACCTGCTTCAGTGTCTTCTGTATATGTGCATCATTGTTATGTGTATCTTGTTGCATCAAGTCTTAACGGGGCATAGAACTCGGTAATTGCTCTGGCTCATACATCGTTTAAATGCATGATTACAGGGAAGAAGTTCCGTGATATAGTTGGCAGTGCCTATTATGTTGCACCAGAAGTATTAAAACGTCGATCTGGACCTGAGTCCGATGTTTGGAGCATAGGAGTTATAACTTACATTTTGCTCTGTGGGAGGCGCCCTTTTTGGGATAAAACAGAGGATGGTATATTCAAGGAGGTAAATGGATTGCTGTTGTATTGATTATGCTTATGCTTCCATGTAAAGTGTGCTTGGTGACTGCGGTGAGCTTTATCAGTGTTTTCACAGTGAACAGACAAAATGAAGAAGCTGTGTTTTTTGCAACCTTTTCACTATGTAATGTAGCAATGTTACCTTACTAAGGGTTAAACTTAAACATGTGCAGTCTCTACTCTTTATGCAATTTCTGTAGTAGCTGATGCCTGCCAATTTATTTGACACAATGCAGTCTTAAATTGTATAATCCTTCCCCAGACCCCACCTGGCGTGGGAGCTTCTAGCACTGGGTCTGTCCTTTTAATACAGCCTTAAATTGCCTACCATTATTTGGACGTGTTGATGTATAACCGTTAGCCATCTCAGAAATCAATGTATAAAAAAGTGTCCAATTTTATTTAATACTCCCTCTGTAAAGAAATATAAGAGCGTTTAGATGGCTAGTGATCTAAACGCTCTTATATTTCTTTACAGACACAATATAAAGGCACAGTCTATGGTGCCAATCCTCCCAGGCAAACTGTGCATAGCTGCTGGTATAGCTACTGGGAAATTTGATCCTAGGATTATCCATGTTAAATGATGGTATATTGCGTTAGTTTCAGACAGGCACCTAAGCATAGAAATTTATAGTACTATCTCCTGGAATAAATTTTCCTGCCAAATCATGTTATAACTATTTTTAAAACATGTCTATGTATTCTCGGTATTTTACAAAAAGAGAACAATCTGCTGCCTTTCCTACTGGCTTGCTAGAAAAGTCTGACCCCACATGCCATGACAGAACATTTGTAGTTAATTTAGAAAATAACCATAAGTTAAACATTTTCCTCAACCAGTAAAAGGTGTTGGATAATATGGCCGCCCACTTAAATCTACCGTCATTTTTTATTGTTGTGTGTAATGTTTCTGTGCATGTACATCAGCAAAGACAGAATCTTGATAGCATACACGATCTTATGTGTTCTATTAATTTCTTTTAATCAGGTTCTAAGAAACAAGCCTGATTTTCGTAAGAGGCCTTGGCCAAGCATCAGTTCAAGTGCTAAAGATTTTGTTAAAAAATTACTGGTGAAGAACCCAAGGGCGAGATTGACAGCAGCTCAAGCTCTCTGTAAGTTCCAATATAATGTCAATACTTTGCTAGTATACATGATGCTTAGGGTTGTATTTTTTGTCTATTCTTGTTTTCTGCGTGAGAAAACACACACATACATAGTGCCAAAAAAGAATGCACATGAGTAAGTCTGCAATCTGCATGCTAAGTGCTGTGCATACATACAGCCTGAGGACAAGTCTGTCTTTCATCACGAAATTTTTCTGGCATTTTCAAAATATGATGCTAGAACCAGATGTTGCATTCTGATTCCGGGAGTAACATAAAGTCCTCTAAAAAAGAAGCCTTATGAAATTTTAAAAACACATGTGAGTTATTCAGTTTTATTTGGTTTTTTAGTGAGGCCAAACACTGGATATCTGCTGCAATACCATATTTTTTCCAGGCTGTATCATCTTATAGGAGTTTATTTGATTGTAGAAAGACATATAGTGTTAACATGTAGCTTAAACTTTTTAAGCATCAAGTTAGGAAGATGATTGCAGCAAGAATGTTTACTAATTCTGATTGTGATTGTGCTTGACATGATTAGCACATCCATGGGTGAGAGAAGGAGGAGATGCATCTGAGATCCCTGTCGATATATCTGTGTTGTACAACATGCGCCAATTTGTCAAGTACAGCCGTTTTAAGCAATTTGCGCTGCGGGTAAGCATCGCGGTCTCAAAAATATTTTTATGGTATTCTCATTCTGTTCCTTACAAATATTGCTCCATTGCTTGTTCAGGCCTTAGCAAGTACAGTCAATGAGGAAGAGCTAGCGGATCTAAAGGACCAATTCGATGCTATTGATGTTGATAAAAGTGGATCAATTAGCATTGAAGAAATGCGGCATGTAAGATTTAGAGTCGTTTTTATATGAGAACGTTTTGCACTGGTACTGGATGGTGCTGACGATCTTTGTATGTTTCCATAGGCCCTTGCGAAGGATCTTCCTTGGAGATTGAAGGGCCCTCGTGTTCTCGAGATCATTCAAGCGGTAAGCTTTGAGTAACTTCTTTTCAGTCTCCCTTTTATTTCACAGCAAGCAGTTGACATAACTTCAACTGATCTTATATTCTTATTTTATATGATAGATCGACAGCAACACGGATGGCCTTGTCGACTTCAAAGAGTTTGTTGCAGCAACTCTCCACATACATCAGATGGCTGAGCTGGACTCTGAAAGGTGGGGCCTGCGCTGCCAAGCTGCTTTCAGCAAATTCGATCTGGATGGTGATGGATACATCACCCCCGATGAACTTAGAATGGTAAGTTCTGATTCCCATTGTGTCCATGTTGGTTCTTCGATTCACACATCATGTCACATAATCCTTTTTTGCGCTTTTTTGCTCATGAATGGTGAGTTGGCTCGACTTAATCTGGATGAGACGGTCCATATTGTGCTTTGCTTCCAACTATCTGGTTCTTCATATTCAGTGAATGAAGTAATTCCTCGAGTTTGCGCATAGAAATTATGTTTTTTCCACCATAAAAAGAAAGTATGCATCAGGTTTGAAAGGCTCGTTTGTTTGTCCAAGCTGCATGCTTGAGCATTCATATTTGGACCATTACTATTTAGAGCCTAAATATTATTAGGAAACAGTATAACTGAGCGACCTACGAGCCTTCGTAGCGTTTTTCCTTCGTCAGTCCTTGGATCTGTCAAGGAGCGGTGCAGATCTTTTCTTTGTGCCAGCAGTGTTGTCGTTGCAGGCCTGCCATCTCTTGGGCCGCTGCTCCAAGTGTTGACCTCGGAGAGCCGTGGTTAATCAGGCTATAATGGATCATTGGGTTGACACATTGGGAATTGGTGTAGTGCATATCTTTCCCGCGGCAGCCTTTGGTCGATGTAGCGATGCCGTGGCCGCCATTTATCATGAATATATTTTTTCCTTTGAAAACATGATTTTTTTCGAGATAAGAGAACATCATGTAGTATTTGTGTAAAATACTACATGATAAATGGAGTAAAATGGAGGAATTCAGCTCAAATGAGGTAGAACCTGTCAAAATCATCAAACTTAGGGGTAAAACATACAATTAACTCAAATAGTAACATAATAACATGGCAAGCTAAATAATCTGGTGACACGCTGCATTCTATGTATATTCATTCCAATTTTCAGAAATTGTGCTTGCAACTTAATTATATTTCACATAATGGGAGTAACATAGTGTATATATTACATTCTTATACAACTTAAATTCCATCATACAAAAAGGAGGGCGTGGCAATGTGCGATATTATGATATGATCTAGAGTAGTATATTTACTGAGACAGACCAAACAGTATACCAACAACAGCAGCATAGATACCGTAATGTAACCGGTAGTGTTCTCACTTGTGATTTTCCTCCGATGCGCAGCACACGGGCCTGAAGGGATCCATCGAGCCATTGCTGGAGGAGGCCGACATCGACAAAGATGGGCGGATAAGCCTGTCCGAGTTCCGCAAGCTCCTACGAACCGCGAGCATGAGCAACCTGCCGAGCCCGTCCGGAGTTCCGAATCCCCAGGCTCTGTGAGAATCGACTAGGAGCGTCTATAGGGGGAGATGGTGATGAGCACAGTAGTCTGTTTATTTCTTCTTCTTTCGTGCTGTTTTCCGCGTTCCGTGCGATGTGAGGGTTTCTGATTTGTTAGCATCCAGGTTCTGTGTGCAGTCATTGTATGGGTAGACAAGTTTCAAGGTAAATATTTACGGAGTTGCGTGGAAGGCGCAGATTACAGTTAATTTCTTGTACAACCTTTCCCCCCTTTTTTACGGAAAAGTACATTTTTTTCTTGTTTCCTCTTTCCGTGTTGCAACAAACAGGTTTAGAACCCCCAATTATCCCTTGGGACAAGAGGATACAAAGGATATGTTATTCCAATGTCAGAAAGCAAAGGAGGTGTGGAGAATGCTGGGACTGGATCAGTTCATTAAAAGAGCTTGCGAAGTTGATTATGCTGGTGAGGCGGTCCTCGAGTTTTTATTCTCTATACTTGAAAACGAGCTGACTATCTTGTGTTAGAAAAACTGTGGTTTACCCCCTATTCCTCCGTGCTTATCCGTGATGCCGCTCACAATTCGTGTATATGAGGCTAGAGGGTAGGGACCTTTTTTTTTTGAACCTGTGAACAGTAGGAGAACCTCCCACTGTTATGTTTGTATTAAAATGGTGATATACAATTTACATGGTGTATATACATGTGTCAACACCCCATTTTGGGTGTGAGAGGGAGCTAGACTACAGAAGAAAGGATGATAGGGATGAGATGTTTATGTTTTTCCTTGACCCTATAGGTTAGGAGAAAGAAATCTTTCTTAAATCTGTCTAGCCAAGAAAGTTTTGTTGGGACAATCCCCCTGAAGTGTTTATTGTCGCGTTCCTTCCACAAGCTCCATGCCGCAAGCAGGAACATCTCCATGAATAGAGGTCGATTCCAGTGCTGTTTGGCCATAGCCACATTCTGAAGGCGTGACATTCCTTGTGGCCAGGAGAGTCCCAGACTTGTCCAACATTCAATGCTGAATTGGCATTCGAAGAATAAATGCTCCAGGGTTTCCTCAGTTTGCAGTCCACAAAGGATACAGTTGTGGTCTTCACCAATGTTGTAATGACGTCGTTTGAGCATATTCCTGGTATTAAGGTGATCAGTCAAAAGCAGCCACCCGAAAACCTTAATCTTCATGGTGGATCTTGACTTCCAAATCCAGCCAAAGGCCTCATGCGCTCGAACATCTCTGAAGTAGAATGTATAGTATCTATGAGCTGTGAATTGATCTGATCCCCATGCATATATCCAAACATCTGCCTCATCAGATAAGGTAATCGTAGCCAGGTCAGATTGCATTTGTCGAACTTCAGCGTGGGCTTGTTCTGAGAGTGGAAGGTGAAACGCCTCTCGCAGTGCCGTGATGGACAAGAAATCTTTGACCGACACGTCTTCATTTATGGCGTAGGAGAATGCGCAGGGATAGTTTTCAGCGATAATATTGTCTGTCCAAGAATCCTTCCAGAAGAGAACATTCTTGCCATTCGCTACCTGGACAGTAGAGATCCCCCTATAAATGGGCATTAGTTTTGCGACATCTCGCCACCAGAAAGATCCACATGTGTCTGAAGCGTGTGGAATTCGGTTAGAGTAATATGTATTCCAGATTAGCTGGACCCAAGGAACATCCCACCTGTTATAGAATTTATGTAAGTATTTGAGTAAGAGGGCGTCTCCTTGAGTTCTGAGGTCAATTACACCTAGGCCACCGCATTCTTTGGGTTGGCAGACCATGTTCCAGGCGGATAGGGAGTTGCATTTGTCACCTTGCTCAGTTTTCTTAGTCCACAAGCACTTTCTTCTAATCTTGTCCAGCAGTTCAATGATCTTGGTTGGCAGTCTGAGTGTGCATAGAGCAAAAATGATCAATGAAGTTATCACAGAGTTTAGCAGGGATAATTTGCCATCGTAGGATATCATGTTTAGAGTGGCAGTTAGTCTTCTTTCCATGGAGCAAACCAGCAGCATGAGCTCGATAATTGTTGGACGTGTAGTTCCAAGTGGGAGGCCCAAATAGGTAAACGATAACTTGCCAATGACACATCCAAAGATATTTGCAATTTCCTGAGTTTTTTCCGGGTCACAATTCATTGTGATAAGAGTGGATTTATGAAAATTTATTTTCAACCCAATGGACGTGGCATAGTCATTTAAGATGTCCTTGATGGTAGTAGCTTGTTGGGTGCATGCGGGCATGAGCAAGATGGTGTCGTCTGCGTATTGAATTACTGGGTAATCCTTCTGGTGTGGGGATGGGAACGGCAGGTGGATCAAGTGGCGCACAAAAGCATCATTTATGGCCGCTTGCAAGAGGTCAGCCGCAAGAACAAAGATTAGTGGGGAGAGAGGGTCCCCCTGCCTCACGCCACATTTGCAGTAGAATTGCCGACCAGGAGTGCCATTAAAAAGAACCGAAGATTTGCCCGAGGAGAAGATGCATCGAATCCATCCCAGCCATTTGTCATTGAATCCCATGCTTTTCATAATTTCAATCATTGCCTCATGTTCAATCGTATCAAATGCTTTGGCGAAATCTAACTTGAGAAGCATGATTTCCTTTCTGGAAGATTGGCATTGATATATGTATTCGTAAGCCCATGCAAGACAACCTTGTATGGTCCGGCCTTTAAGAAATCCATATTGATTCTTGTGCACAATTTTGAGGATGACTTTTTAAAGTCTATTAGCCAAGCTTTTTGTAGCAACTTTGAGACAACAGTTCAGAAGCGTTATCGGTCGATAGTCATTGAGAGACTCAGGAGTCCCAACTTTGGGGATGAGGGTGATGAAGCCCTCATTATATTGTCTTTCCAAAGAGTCCACCTCTTATGCAGATATAAGATTTCTAGCCTTTTCCACTAGTTTTCGGGATAGAGTCCAGATCAAATTACCAACCACGATCATATTTGTCTGTTAAAGGATTCTACCCGTTATGTCCGTGGAGCACGCGCTTGTGAGCAACGCCATAATAGAGAAATTCCCCTAATTACGTAGATCAACATTAGTGTTGTAATCTAACTATACGATCTAGCTCCTTCCAATCATCAGTGTACCCGTGTAGTCTTTTCAATATAAATAGTATATTGTATTCCACTGATAATCGACCAACTTCCTTAAGCATATTCTACTTAAGTACTTTCCAACAAGTGATAATTCCATGATAATCATGTAAAGTAATTCCATGCATAAATACATGTATAATTCCACAATGAGGTATTCCGAATATTTAGTAATTCCTAGTAATTTGAATATAGTTGCAGGACACATAATTCAAACATCTCCCACTTGTCCAAAACGATCATTCAAATATTCGTAAACCCATAGTCTTAACAAGCTTACCAAATACCTCATGACTAATAGGCTTAGTCAAGGAGTCAGCAACCAGGTTAATACTACGTTGAAAATCCAAATAAATATATAATGATACCTTCCCTCAGTATGTTTCCTTGCCGTGACACTTAAGATCACTAGAGACCTTTAGTTTCCGCCTAATTATTCCAGCAGAGCTGTCCTCGGCGCCTCAAGTATTATTTCCTCGAATATAATTCCACCTTTATAGGCACCTTGAGTATTCTGTTTCCTCAAGTGAAATTTCGCATCAATTATTTTCAGTCACATACATCAATAATATGAATAATTCCACGTTGAGTCAAATAGGAGATAACCACGTTGAATAAATTCTCAAAACCACATAAATATCAAATCCTTTCAGTAAATGAAGTTTCATAATTGATGTGACGGCGGCCCGATCTTTCGATAAGAGTGGGGATAATTATCGATTTGGTGGATTTTGACCTTGACGATCCGGCTATACCGTACCCGACGATACGCCTCAACAATCGCTAAACCAATCTCCGATGGTTATTGACCTTGCCGTAGGCACGATCAACCTGAACAACGAGGTTCAAGTTCCTGCAAGCAACCGAAGAACCGACAAGAACAAAGGTGAATTGCAATCTGAAATTGCGTATAATAAACTGAGCACACGAACTAGATGAAAAGTTGGGGTTCCACTGTGGATCTGACAAGGCGGTAGTCCTACACGTCTCGTAGATGCGAATTGTAGCGATGGCTAGACAATACAATAAAACCCGAGTCTAAACCCTAACTTAACCTAGCTATTTATTAAAGCAGATGCCGCCTGGGGCTGATCGGACACCGGTCCGTACGGCGACCGAGTGCTGCACGTAGGAAGTAGTCAAATCGTGTTGGCCCACCATGGCCCAAAACGTGGTGTCTCTTGGTCCATGCAACAAAAATCAATTGGCTTGGGTCTTGTGGCGTCTGCTTCCTGTACCATGGCATGCACGATGGATGGGATGGATGGTGCGGTGTGCGCATGCATGCAAGGACGATTGAGAGCATGCACGCAAAGAGTGTTGTTCCATTTGGTTTAAAGGCTCCTCTTCAATTGATTGTTTGATCCCTTGGTTTCTGAGTACAATTAAATCAGAACATGAGTGTAATATCATATTCTCGTTAGCTAAATCATATGTACAAAGGAGCGATAGTACCTGGCCATTTATTTGTCTCGCTCGCGCTCTAGTAATAGGACCAGGTGGAATAACTGATGTAGGAGTCGCGGCGGGTGTAACAATAGAAGAGATGTCCTCATCATCCCCCCCCCCCCTTCTTGAATCGAAGTCGTCCTCGACGGCATCTCATCGTCATCACCCAAATAAGGCTTTAAATCTGCAACGTTAAATGTGGGACTAACCCGAAATTCTGCAGGCAAATCAAGCTTATATGCATTCTCGTTAATTTTTTCAAGCACTTTAAAAGGTCCATCCGCACGAGGCATTAATTTTGACTTTCGTAAATCAGGGAAGCGGTCTTTTTGCAAATGTAACCATACTAAATCACCTGGTTCAAACACAATACTTTTCCTACCCTGACTACGAGCAAGTTTATACTTGGCATTCATGCGTTCAATATTTTTCTTAGTCATCTCATGCATTTTCAATACTAACTCAGCACGTTCTTTAGCATCAAGGTTTACCTTCTCCGAAGATGGAATAGGTAATAAATCAATTGGCGCACGAGGTATAAATCCATAAACAATCTCGAAAGGGCATAATTTTGTGGTGGAATGAACGGAACGATTATAAGCAAACTCTATATGAGGCAGGCAATCTTCCCACATTTTTAAGTTCTTTTTCAAAACAGCCCTAAGCATAGTAGACAATGTTCGATTAACCACTTCAGTTTGACCATCTGTTTGAGGATGACATGTAGTACTAAATAAAAGCTTAGTCCCCAATTTTGTCCACAACACCCTCCAAAAGTGGCTAAGAAATTTTGTGTCACGATCAGAAACAATTGTATTTGGCACACCATGTAAACGAACTACTTCTCTGAAGAACAAATCAGCAATGTAAGTAGCATCGTCACTTTTATGACAAGGTATAAAATGTGCCATCTTAGAGAATCTATCGACAACAACAAATATACTATCCCTCCCCCGTCGTGTTCTAGGCAGTCCTAATACAAAGTCCATAGATATATCTTCCCAAGGAGTGCTAGGAACAGGAAGAGGCATATATAAACCATGTGGGTTCAAGCGTGACTTAGCTTTTTGGCATGTCGTGCAGCGTGCAACATATCTCTCCACATCCCTTCTCATTTTTGGCCAAAAGAAATGACTAGCAAGGATGTCTTCTGTCTTCTTGACGCCAAAATGTCCCATAAGTCCTCCTCCATGCGACTCCTGTAACAACAAAAGACGAATAGAGCTATCTGGGATGCATAGCTTGTTAGCGCGAAAAACAAATCCGTCATTAATGACGAACTTGTTCCAAGTTCTACCCTCTCTGCAATTGAGCAATATATCTTTAAAGTCAACATCATTAGCGTATTGCTCTTTTATAGTTTCAAGTCCAAAAATTTTGAAGTCAAGTTGTGATAACATAGTATAGCGTCTAGACAAGGCATCGGCAATAACATTCTCCTTCCCTTTCTTGTGTTTAATAACATAAGGAAAGGATTCAATAAATTCAACCCATTTTGCGTGTCTACGATTCAGTTTGCTTTGACTTCTAATATGCTTGAGGGATTCATGATCAGAATGTATGACAAACTCCTTAGGCCATAAATAATGTTGCCATGTCTCCAAAGTCCGAACTAGTGCATAAAGTTCTTTATCATATGTTGAATAATTCAGACTAGGCCCACTGAGCTTTTCACTAAAGTATGCTACTGGTTTTCCTTCTTGCAATAAAACACCACCTAAACCAATGCCGCTAGCATCACATTCTAATTCAAACATCTTATTAAAATCAGGTAATTGCAGCAAAGGGGCGTGTGTAAGCTTATCTTTAAGAATAGTGAAGGCTTCCTCTTGTGCGTCGCTCCAAACAAATGGCACATTTTTCTTTGTGAGCTCGTTGAGCGGCGCTGCGATGGTACTAAAATCTTTCACGAACCGCCGGTAGAACCCAGCAAGTCCGAGAAAACTTCGTACCTGTGTGACCGAGTTAGGGGTCGGCCAACTCTGGATCGCTTCAACCTTGGCTTTATCAACTTCAATTCCCTGCGCTGTCACAACATAGCCAAGAAAAGCGACTCGATCCGTGCAAAAAGTGCACTTCTCGATATTACCAAATAAACGTGCATCACGCAGAGCAGAAAAAACAGCACGCAAATGGTCTAAGTGTTCCTCTAGTGACTTGCTATAAATCAAAATATCATCGAAATATACTACCACAAATCGTCCAATAAAAGCTCGCAAAACTTCATTCATTAGTCTCATGAAAGTACTAGGTGCATTAGTCAATCCAAAAGGCATAACTAACCACTCATATAAACCAAATTTAGTTTTGAAAGCAGTTTTCCATTCATCACCTAGTTTCATACGAATTTGATGGTAGCCACTACGCAAGTCCACTTTAGAAAACACAACTGAGCCACTGAGTTCATCAAGCATGTCATCTAATCTAGGAATAGGATGACGATATCGAATTGTAATATTATTGATGGCTCTACAATCAACACACATACGCGAAGTACCGTCTTTTTTAGGAACAAGTAAAATTGGTACAGCACATGGACTAAGGGATTCACGAATGTAACCTTTTTCAAGTAGTTCGTGAACTTGTCGCTGAATCTCCTTAGTCTCCTCTGGATTAGTCCGGTACGGCGCACGGTTGGGTAATGAGGCGCCAGGGATCAAGTCAATTTGATGTTCAATTCCTCTCATAGGTGGCAGCCCCGGTGGTACTTCCTTTGGAAAAACATCATGATACTCCTGCAAAAGGTTAGCGACAACAGGAGGCAAAGAAGAAGGCATATCCTCAAATGAAAACAAAACTTCTTTGCAAATAAGAGCATAACATTCATCAGTATGAGCATCTAACTCAAAAATTTCAGCACGTGTAGCTAAGAAAGATACACCTTTCAATTTAATTTCTTTAGATGTGCTAGGATCAGATTTGTGCAGCTTATTAAATTGTTCTAACTCATCAACAACTTTCTGATTTTCAGATTGAGTACGCTCAATATTTGTGTTTCTACTAGCCCTAGCAAGATCATCTTTTAAAATTTGCTCAGGAGACATAGGGTGTAGAATGATTTTCTTTCCTTTATGTGTGAGAGTGTACTGATTAGTTCTACCATCATGTAAACATTGTTTATCATATTGCCATGGCCTTCCTAGTAACATAGAACAAGCTTGCATAGGCACAATATCGCAATCAATAGTGTCATGGTATGAACCTAAAGAAAAAGGAACTCTCACCATGCGTGTTACCTTTACCTTTCCACCATCATTAAACCATTGAATGTAGTATGGTTGTGGATGTTGTCGCGAAGGTAGGGAGAGCTTCTCCACCATGTCAATGCTTGCTAAATTGTTACAACTCCCTCCATCAATGATTATGCGAACGGAACGCTCCTTGACGACTCCTTTGATGTGGAAGAGGTTGTGACGTTGATCCTTCTTTGCTTTGACAATCTGAGCACTAAGTACACGATGTGATATAAGACTCATGTACTTATCGGCGTCGTCAGCGGTCACATGTTCTTCCTCTTGCTCCGGTCTTGTGTCATCGTCTTCATGTGTAGCAAGCAAGGCATATGTGTCTTCATCAAAATCACTAGCAGAGTCGTACTCGCCGTCTTCACGAATGATCAATACACGCTTATTAGGACACTCCTTCATGACATGGCCAAATCCCTTGCAAGTGTGGCATTGGATATCCTTTGTTCTTTTGGAGGAAGCGGACGATGACGATGAACTTTTTGTTGGAATTTGTGTAGTACTTTTCAGTGGTGCCGAAGTGTGTGATGCTGAAGTTGATGAAGAAGGCCCCAGTCGAGAGGTTGCAGGTGCTGTTGTAGAGGTGCGAGTGGACGGGGCAGCAGGAGTGCGCGACGCCCATGTGGAAGTACGACCTGCAGAAAAATTAGGACGCAGTCTGGAACGACCCTGCACTTCATGTTCAGCATGTATAGCAAGATGGAATAAACGGGTCATTGAATGATAATCTTTATAAGCAAGTATGTCATAAATTTCTCTATTCAATCCACCCAAGAACCTAGCCATAGAGGCTTCCTCAGTCTCAACTAAACCACAACGTAACATGCCCATTTGCAATTCTTGATAATAGTCTTCCACAGATTTAGATCCTTGGTTCAAGCGTTGTAGTTTATTTAGCAAGTCACGTTCATAATATCCAGGAACAAAACGGTGACGCATTACTAATTTCAAAGCTTCCCAAGTGGCAGGAATATTATTAGGATGTTTACGACAATGTGCTCTCCACCAAACAGAAGCAAAATCACTAAACTCACTAGTTGCAGCCCTAACTCTTTTATCATCAGGAAAATCATGGCAAGCAAATTTTTGATCAACTAGTAATTCCCAGTCAAGATAAACATCTGGATCATATTTCCCATCAAAAGGAGGCATGACAAATTTAATTCTACCCAAAGAATCGTCATGGCCACGTACCTGAGGACGCTGGTGTCGTCCCATACCTTGTTGATTATTGCGTAGTCGACGATGATCACGATCATTGTTATCATTAACTGCATCAGGATCCTCAGAATCACCATCATAGTTGTCATCTTGGATGTCGTCGGCTATCGAGTTGGCGTTGCGAGGACGGGGCTGGTCGACGGCATCGGTGTATGAAAGAGGGTGCCCCGGGTCTCCTGGGAGTACCCGACGAGCTCGTTGCAGACCTGTGTTGGTGGCTGGAAGATGCGGAGCGGAAGTGGAGGCGGCACCTAGACGGGCATCCTGGGCATCAAGACGTTTCATAATAGATGCAAGTGTTTGGGTGAACGTCTCATTGCTATCCTCGATCGACTTGAGACGCTTATCAAGTGCGCCCTCGAACGATGTGAACCGCTCGGTGTATGCATGCACATCCTCCTCAAGGCGTGCCACCGTGGCTTTCATGTTGTCTTCGTCACCTGCCATGGTTAGGACGGAACAAGAACAAAATCACAAGTATATTGCTCCTACAGTAACTATAGTGAGGCGGTGGAAAATGTCTCTCAACTCTCGAGCAATTACCAAGCTCTTACCAGTTCTTACCGTGCTGCAGTGGTTGTCGGCCGTTGGCGATGTCAAAAGTGATCAAAAGATTGATATAGCGATTACCAAGGGACCGAACAAGATACGATATAGGAAGTGGAGCTTGGTGAAGGTTTCCTCAACTCACAATATGTGGCACAATTAAGCAAAAAGTAATGCAAGCTGAATAATTGCTCAAACTCCTAACTAGTGCTGGCGGTCGACTAGTAAGAGAGAAAACAATCTAAGCCTAGATACTAAGTCACGTGAGTGGGAACCGATGAAAAATTTGAGACAACTCTAATTAGTTAGATATAAGTGAAGTACAAGTAAGTGCACAGCAACGGAGAAAAGACAAATATCCAGACAGTGTCACTGGGATGATAAAGAATAAGTCCTGGACAGAAGGAAAATAATGCCCAAAAGATGCTAGCCGGCCTGATGTTTTGCAACTTTTTCTTTTAACTTTTTTTTTCTTTTTCTTTTTTTTCTCTTTTTTTTCCACTGTTTTTCTTTTTTTTCAAGCCAGTTACTAGTGAGTATACCCAAGATGGCACGTACACAAATTGGCCAAAAGAAGAAACAAAAGTGCCTTGGCCGAGTGCTAAAGCAAGGAAAGAAGACTATAAAAGCTAGCTAGATATGATTTGGAGTTGAGATTAGCCAGTACTAGTCAGCCGGCGGAGATTTTTGAGGTGGCGCGTGGTGGCAGACAAAACATGTGAAATGTCTGGTGCCTCGCGTAACGCAAAACCTGGTAGATGGCAAGCACGCACAACGTCAGACAGAGATAACTGTGCGTCTGGTCGTTCGCGTAACGCTGAGTGCGGTAATGTGGAGAGCGATCGTAATCAACACCTGCCTATTTATTTATTTTTGAATTTTCTTTAGATTGGAAAGTAGCGTTGCGGCAAGGATTATGTGGGTGGACAAAAACAGATTGATCTAGTAAATGATTTGCTCTCCGACTAATCTAAACCAGCACTAATTCTAGGATGAATGCAACCAACAATTCAACTACACAAATACTAGATACAAAAATTGCTAAAGGCGAAAAAGGTAGGTGTAAAGGATGAACTAATCTATTTTTTTGGCTTTTTTGTGGGTTTATAGGACAGAAAATAACTAATCTAATAAAGCTGTAAATCTCTCACCGATCAACCTGAAAACTGATACCATTTGATGTGACGGCGGCCCGATCTTTCGATGAGAGTGGGGATAATTATCGATTTGGTGGATTTTGACCTTGACGATCCGGCTATACCGTACCCGACGATACGCCTCGACAATCGCTAAACCAATCTCCGATGATTATTGACCTTGCCGTAGGCACGATCAACCTGAACAACGAGGTTCAAGTTCCTGCAAGCAACCGAAGAACCGGCAAGAACAAAGGTGAATTGCAATATGAAATTGCGTATAATAAACTGAGCACACGAACTAGATGAAAAGTTGGGGTTCCACTGTGGATCTGACAAGGCGGTAGTCCTACACGTCTCGTAGATGCGAATTGTAGCGATGGCTAGACAATACAATAAAACCCGAGTCTAAACCCTAACTTAACCTAGCTATTTATTAAAGCAGATGCCGCCTGGGGCTGATCGGACACCGGTCCGTACGGCGACCGAGTGCTGCACGTAGGAAGTAGTCAAATCATGTTGGCCCACCATGGCCCAAAACGTGGTGTCTCTTGGTCCATGCAACAAAAATCAATTGGCTTGGGTCTTGTGGCATATGCTTCCTGTACCATGGCATGCACGATGGATGGGATGGATGGTGCGGTGTGTGCATGCATGCAAGGACGATTGAGAGCATGCACGCAAAGAGTGTTGTTCCATTTGGTTTAAAGGCTCCTCTTCAATTGATTGTTTGATCCCTTGGTTTCTGAGTACAATTAAATCAGAACATGAGTGTAATATCATATTCTCGTTAGCTAAATCATATGTATAAAGGAGCGATAGTACCTGGCCATTTATTTGTCTCGCTCGCGCTCTAGTAATAGGACCAGGTGGAATAACTGATGTAGGAGTCGCGACGGGTGTAACAATAGAAGAGATGTCCTCATCAATAATTAATAATGTTTTGAAAGAAATTCCTGACTTCGGTTGAACCTGCACCATTAGTACTATAAAAAATTGAATATGCATACTTGAACTTATTTCTCATCTTGTGAATTGAGTAATAGCTTCCTCAATGTGTTTACCTTTAATATAAATTCCAGAATAAGTGACAGGATGTTATGCACTTTCCACAGTCATATATATATGATGTGTGAGATTCCCTTAGCTGCTCGTCTTTCATTCCACTGCTTGAATGTAGCATAAATTCTGGTAGCTAAGATATGATCATATAATGAAGATACATACGAAATCCAGTACCATTTATTATTCTATTTTCCTCAGGAGTTCAAATATAGTTCCTCACTGAGTATGATTCTCTTTATCAAAGGTATCTTAACAGATTTGCAATTTTCCATAGAGAAACACTTCAAATATTCTCTATGTATTTCCACTCGTAAAACATAGGATGTTTCAAATGTTCCTTTCATATGAAAGTTAAAAGATGACCAAGCTTTCACTTCCATCAATGTGACTTTATCATTGCAAACAACAAATCAATATTAACATTGCATTTACGTTTGTAGATGACCGCCTTGCTTCATTTAGAAAACCATATGACCTGTTATTCCATTGATGTGAAGCTTGTTGTAAGACCATACATTAATATATTCAATTAGCAAACCATGTCTTTAGTTCCTCTTTCCCAAAATTCCAGGAGAGGGAGTTTCCACAAAGTATATTTCCCTCTGTGTGAATAATTGAATAACAAGAGTGACATTATAATATCCAGTGAGCCAAATATCCTTAAAAAACACTTCCAGTCAATAGGCTTGCGGTTATTTGGTATGATATTAAGTTCCCAAACTATGCTCTTCCTCATTTGAGTTTATTCCTTCCTGCAATTCTTCCACCCATAGTTGACATTGATAAATAAACCTTAAGAAAATTTAGTGATTCCTCTAAAATTTAGAGTAACTTCCCCAACAACACATACAAATTATCCAAACATGATATTCCAAGCTAATTCCTCCCACTTATCCTAAGCATGTCATGTTGGGAGTGTCTCTTGTAGTTTCCTTGGGGTCAAGATTATATTCCAGTATGATTGTCAATAATTCCACCCTTGATCATAAAAATGGTCGTGTTCCTACTTTCCACCAGTATTCCTTTTCCAGATAAGTAAGGAAACACCCTTTGATCCACTAGAATAACAATGAAAAAAATTCCTGGTGTGTGCTTTGTAATAACCGAGAATTTCATGCCAAAATAGAAGATTTCCTTCTAGTCAAGTGACTGTACTAGATGGAGCATGATATCAACAAATGACAGTATGCAACACTTCTTTCCAAAGAAACAAGGGAGTATACAAGACATTCAATTCCTCCGTTCAATTGTGGAGTGTACGGTATATTACAATGGTGAATAGTTCCATGCTCTTTACCAACAAATGATGTATTCCTGAAGTGTACTTACCCCACCAATCAGTTGTTAAAACTATGATATTCCTTAATCAACTGATTTTCCACTTCAGTATAACATGTGACCAACACAATCAAAACCTTCCGACTTGTATAAAAAAAGATAAATGTAACCATATAAAAGTGTAATCATCGATGAATGAGATAAAATAAATAATCTGACCTCTAGTTGGCGTGTCCAAAAAAATACCATAAATATATCAGAAGAAAAAAATGATGTGAAACTTTTATCCCTTTCCACCTTAAGAAAAGGCGTGTAAACCAAAAATAACCATTATATATGCTTCACAAGTACGATTGTCCTCCCATTAAAGTTTAGAATTCCAGAATTAATGAACCACTTAATCATATTCCAAGATATGTGTCCAAGTGGTACATGGCATAAATATTGAGATGCCAAGCATGTATTCCCATTGTAGGTATTCCTCCTTGTGGTATCTTCCCCAAAATAAACAATTTGGGTTGCCAACATTCATTGGTCCATTAAGAAAGAATAGACCATTGTGTGAAATTCCTTAGCACTAATTTTATCTTTGAGTAATATTTCCCCTCTTCCTTTTCCAAATAGTAGTTCACAATGAACGGGTTCCAAAATAGAACAATAAATTAAATCCCTTCACACTGAAGTTTCATCGAGTGCCATATAACAATAATATTTTTCCTCCACAAGGGAGTTTCATGGCAAAATTTCCAATTCCAAATTGTATAAGATTTAGCAGCAATGATGAAACATATAAATATATATAATTTCCTTTGGCACTATTAGCATGTCAATAAAATTGCTATTGTATTCCAGCAATAAGACATAGCCAAAATCCATTTATACTTAAGAAAATAGCACCAAGTGCAAATATTATCATTAGGCATACCGGCAAATGAAGAGCAAATTTCCTTGTCCTCGGAGTAACTCACATCTTCCTCCATAAACAAGTGATGGAATAATAATATCTACTTCTCTAAAATCCCGTTCCAGGTTATGCATAATTTTCCGCGGAATAATTCAACCATTTGCTCTGTGCAGTCCATCCACACATTTAATTGGGAGTCCTCAACTTCTTCCAAGGAGTAGACGTATTTTCCTTGTTATGACACACATGCAGTAGATTAGCAAACCATTAATGAGTGATGCAACAAAATATAATAATCAACAGATAGGATTCGTAATTTGCATCCTTTTCCTCATAGCACGCGTGCACAGGTGCATGCGGGGTCCGGCTCTCCTGCTGGGAACCCTGCATGTAGTATTGTGCAGGGCCAACCAATTTGTGACACGTGTACTGGTGGCTCCAACATCTTAAAAAAATTCAGTTTGGATACTCAAATTCTTTTGTCGCTCCTCATCCTCACGGTCACGACGATTTGAAAAGCCGTTAGTGCCTTCATGAGATAATTCCTGTGAACTATGTGAGCTACGACCGGTCGTAGCGTACATGCATGCCGCTGTGGCCATGGCGGGCTGCTATTGCATCCATTACGAAGTGCCAGACGTAGCCCGGCCGGGCAGCCGCCGTGTCGCGCTCATTCACTTCACGTTCAGATAGTGATCAGGACCAGCGCCGCCGGTAAAGACGACCTGCAATCCACTTGCCCACGTCCAACCCGACCTTGTGCGCCCGGCGCCCTCATGCTGGTTCGAGCAAATCTGCAGAGGGAAGGACTCCGCGGGTGAAACAAGCGAACACGGTAGATGTGTCACTGGCGCGGGCGCAGGCGCCGCCAAGCTGCCAACCATGAATACTGCCCCACGCGATGTACGTTACGAGCTCACGGAGGCACTAATGGCTGCTCAAAGAGTCCCTGAGGAAGGAGATAGTAAGAAAAAGGAAAAGATTTTAAGATGTGGGGCCTGTCAGTACACGTGTCACACATTGGTTGGCCCTGCACAATAATGCGTGCAGGGTTCCCAGCAGGAGAGCCGGACCCGTGCATGCGGCTCTTCCGGCCGGCCTGTCGACCGTACAGTTGGCTAGATGTTAGACACAATAAATAACAATAGAAATTCCCTCTCTTTCCTTCAAATAATGGCTTGAAATTCCAGTAATTTTCAAATGAAAACTGCTGTTCTTGATGATATAGATAGCAACAGCAGCAAGCGTTGGCATGACCTGCAGTTTCCGAGCAGTTGCTCGTTCAACTTGGAAAGTCGTCAGAGTGGAGATATTCTGTTCCTTGGTCAGCAAGCTGGCAAGTTCAAGTCAATTAGAGACGAGTTTGTTCCTGTATAGCTGTTGATGCATCCGTGCCTATGCGTGCAGCAAGTAGGAGAGGCCGCAAACTTCTAAACGTCCCAACGGAGTGGTGCGGAGACCATGGGAGTCGCGACTGTTACATGGTGCCAAAGTAAATCTTTAACTTTCAGATCCGATAAAAATAAAAGACAAATCTGTTTACAATTTCCGGCAGCAAATCTTGCCGTGTTTCCGATCACACACACATGCATTGGATCACCTTCCAGCAGTCCTTACGTGCCCAGAATTACCTCCTGTGGCTTCACGAAATATCAACACTAGTACTTCCTCCGTCCGAAAATACTTGTCATCAAAATGAATAAAAAGCAATGTATCTAGAACTAAAATACATCTAGATACATCCCCTTTTATTCATTTTGATGACAAGTACTCCCTCCGTTCCGAATTACTTGTCTTGGATTTGTCTAGATACATCCGTATCTAGACTCATTTTAGTGCTAGATACCTCCGCATCTAGACAAATCTAAGACAAGTAATTGGGAACGGAGGGAGTATTTCCGGACGGAGGGAGTAGTACTCCTTGATCTCCGTGCAGCAACTTTTACCTTTCATGCCCCACGTGATGTCATGATTAGCTTCCTAGATCTCCATCTTGGCTTGCTTCCGATTGATCAACGAGCAAAACTTCCAGCAACGTGTGGTGCGGCGCGCCTGCGGTTCGATTTCTCGGTCCGCCTAAATTATTTAGCAGAACGATCCAATAATTTGTACTAGTATGTCACGATCCATGTGCCCCTTCTGCTCGGACATACTCGCTGAATCAAATAGCAGATCTGAAAAAGGCAGATTGCAGGCATGGGATGCGATTGTATAGGAAAACCAATCGACATGACGGAGGAGAGTACGCAGCGGAATCAGATGCGACTGGTGGCAATCACGACGACCGCGGACAGTTTGCACGGGACTAGGGTTAGAGCGCGATCGAACCTTGCACTGATGCCAAAAAGCTATGATCCTATTCCTCCGCGCTTATCTGCGGGGCCGCTCACAATTCGCGTATATGAGGCTAGGGGGTAGGGACCTTCTTATATTGTCTTTCCAAATAGTCCACCTCTTATACAGATATAAGATTCCTAGCCTTTTCCATTAGTTTCCGGGATAGAGTCCAGATCAAATTACCAACCACGATCATATTTGTCTGTTAACGGATTCCACCCGTTATGTCCCAGGAGCACGCGCTTGTAAGTAACGTGTCATAATAGAGAAATTCCTCTAATTACGTAGATCAACATTAGTGCTATAATCTAACTATACGACGTAGCTCCTTCCAATCATCAGTGTACCCGGGCAGTCTTTTCAATATAAATAGTATATTGTATTCCATTGATAATCGACCAGCTTCCTTAAGCATATTCTACTTAAGTACTTTCCAACAAGTGATAATTCCATGATAATCATGTAAAGTAATTCTATGCATAAATACATGTATAATTCCATAATGAGGTATTCCGAATATTTAGTAATTCCTAGTAATTTGAATATAGTTGCAGGACACATAATTCCAACATCTTGGGTAGTCGGAATGTTCGTGAAATGATTGCAAATACAGCCTAGTATTTATGACCATATCACCGAAGGCTAGTATGAAAAGAGGTGGATAGATACAACCTTCAAGGGGGTTTGTAAAACTTAAGGTGGATGCCTCTTTTGATCATGACCTACTTAGGGGCAAGGATGGCGCTGTTTTGAGGGACAATAAAGAAATTTTCATTGCCGGGGGAATTGGAGAATTGATTGGTGCTCGGATGTCCTGACGGCGGAAGCTTTAGTGCTTAGATATGGCCTATCTATTGCTTAAAGGACGGATTGCAACCATATTGTTATAAACTCGGATAACATGGATGTCATTGAAACCAGGGCCATACTTAAGAATCTAGGGGCCCGGTGCAAAATTTGAGATTGGGCCTTTACATGGAAATACTAATTATGAAGTCAATATGATAGTACTCCTTCCGTCCGCGAATAAGTGTACTTCTAGCTTTTGTCTTAAGTCAAAGTTTTAAAACTTTGACCAACTTTATGGAAAAAAGTAGCAGCATTTATGACACTAAATTAGTATCACTAGATCTGTTTTGAAATGTATTTTCATAATATATCAATTTGATATCATATATGTTACTACTTTTTTGTATATAGTTGGTCAAAGTTTTAAAACTTTGACTTAGGACAAAAGCTAGAAGTACACTTATTCGCGGACGGAGGGAGTATTTATTAACTGGAAGTAATAGGGTTCAGACTCCACGGAAACCGAAATTTGAACATTTTTCCTTCAAATTTTATGTTTCAAAGAATACACACATACCTATTGATGTATACTACTTTTGCAAAGTTTAATGCCAAAATATGTTTTATGCAGGTAAACAAAAATAACCAAATTATGCATGTATTTCTTGCACATACTATCCACTATAAAGTAGTACATACAAGATTTGTTTTTTGTACAACTCATACCAAAATGTATTTCACAATGAAATGTTTACACAAATCTACAAGTACTTGTGTGTTTATATTCTGTTTTTTTTTAACTTTAAAAATGTCGATGTTTGAAAAATTAAATAAATGTGGAGCCTGAGAGCTAAAAAGGCTCACTCATTTATTAGCATACAATAAACATAATCTTCTGAATAATAACACAAGAGTGATGGATGATGGGAAGAAAAACTAAATAGACGACAGCAGAGTGTATGAATCCATTTCTTACCTCAAATATCTCTAAAGAATTCGCAAAGTGATTCGCTGAAATGAGAACAGAGAAGACGTCCCTTTAGATTATGATGCATGCGAAATTTTCTAATTAAACTTGTCGTTGATTAATATCACTAACTGCTACGTACTATTAGAGAGAGAGAGGATGGGTACTAGTTGGCGTTGGAAGCTGGAAGATTTCACTAGACGTTATACATTCCTTCACTATCCTCTTGATTAACGTTGTTAGTTGCTATTTAAGATAAATTTGGGGGCCCCAAAATTTTACGGGGCCCTATGCCGTTGCACACCCCGCACCTGCTTGTGGTACAGGCCTGATTGAAACCATGAACAACGGAGGACGGACGGCAAGTACAACGGTGACAGTGTTTGACGATTGTTACTTTTTGGCTTGTGATTTTCTCATTACTAAATTCGAGCACTGTAATACAGAAGCAAATAAAGTTGCCCATGAACTTGCTAAGTTAGCTAAAAAAAATTCAACCTTTGACTGGTTTGAGAAGCCTTTGAGTGAAATTGTATCCCTCATAAATCGATGTAATTGTTATTGAAAATGAATAAAGATCTGTGTTTTTTTCAAAAAAAAACAGGTTTAGAACCCCCACAAAGAAACCAAAGCTTGAAAAGTTAGGCCCGACTGGCTCTCCATTTCTCTAAAACCGAATTCAAGAGTATTTAGATCAGGTGTGGCAAATTATGCCACAACACGGTGATCTGCACCAGCATCTTGGTGGTGGCTGCCTCCACGGCCAACCCTGCTGCCCCTGCTGCAGGTCCTGCACCGACAAAAATGAAGCACCCCGATGAGCAAATCACCGAGAAATCACATACATACACTGTGAATCTGTATCTATACAGGGCGTAAAATACTTGCGAGTGGCACTGGGCATACGTATCACATAGTGCTCCCTCCCTGTCAAAATATAAGACGCTTTGCAGTTTAAATTGGACTGTAAAAACATCTTATACTCCCTCCCTAAACTAATATAAAAGTGTTTAAATCACTACTTTATGGTAACTTAAATGCTTTTATATTAATTTACAGAGGGAGTATTTTCGTACAGAGGTGGTACTAATTGGCTGGCACGAACGCTACTCTGTAAATAGCTTCAGAGTTGAGACTGTTAGGCAACCACCGGGCTGAAGGTCTCATCGAAGTCGATGCCGTGTTTCCGAGAGAATCCGTGCAACACCCATCGAGCTTTGTAGCGATCGAGGGTGCCATTAGGCTTGAGCTTGTGACGAAAGACCCATTTGCCGGAGACGACGTTGGCGTTGACTGGCGGGAGGACAAGTTCCCACGTGTCAATTGCGTGGTTCCAACGTGGAGGTTAAGACGCTCACGCGGACCGATGGTCTTGCCGGCTTGGCGGCGGGTCACCATGTGGTGAGGAGCAGCCACAGCAGGTCGACGCATTACAGGTGAAGGGGGGACGACCATAGGTGCCGGGGGCGGCGAACACGGCGGTGTCGTTGTCGGAGACGAACGGGGCATGGAGAGGGCAGCGTCGGAGGCTGCAGAGCCAGAAGCCGCGGTGTCGGAGTCGGCGGCAGAAGCCGCTCGAGATGGGCCGCGGTCGAGCGAGACCGAGGCAGGCGAGGCCGGATGGGCCGGTGTGCGCGGGGCCGACGTCCGTGCGGCCGAGTGGACCGGCGTGCGCAAGGGTGACGAGGCCGGCTCGAAGGTTGTTGGTGAGGAGGCGAGGCGCTGTCCAGCGGACCGAGACGACCCAGCGGAGGGACGCAACCCAACATGCATGGGTGGCACGACGACCGAGTCGAATATGTCGATCGAATCAACAGAGACAACCAAGCAGAATGTTCTTGCATCAACAGTGCCAGTGGCGGAGCCAGGGGGGCGAGCAGGGGCCTGGCCCCCCTAATGATCGAACGGTGCTATGTTATCAGCGATACGAACGCTCGTATTCCATAGGCTTATACGTTTCTGGCCCCCGTCACAGCGTGAATTTAGAGAAAAGGCCCATGTGAAGCCTACACCTGCGGCCAGGTTTCGCTCTAGTCCCATGGTCTGGGCTGTGCGTTCCCGCATGGTTAGCTTGTACTCCCTCTGTCCGGAAATACTTGTCTTCAAACTGAATAAAAGGGGGTGTATCTAGATGCATTTTAGTTCTAGATACATCTCTTTTTATCAATTTTGATGACAAGTATTTTCGGACGGAGGGAGTACGTGGATTAGGCTTATAAAAAAACTTGTATGTGGCTTAGCCGACGCCGTTCCGTGCCCTCGCCTGCCCGGCCGCTTCTTTTGCCTGCCCTGCTGCACCCAATTCTATTCATACGGCACAACTGCGACGGCGCGATGCATGATTGATTTCCAACCAACGGAAACTAGCCAAGGACCCAAGGTTTAGCACATCGGCACATCAGACCATGCATCTTTTTTTTTTGCAGGCATCTACTAATCTCTATTCTTAACTTGTATCATTGTTGAACATATACTTCAGATATTACTAGTTTATATGTTTTGGTTGTCTGATTTGTAATGCTACGATTCTATGAAGAATTCCTATCTTGTACATGTCCTAAATATTAGTGTGACCGTGATGCAAATTATCTTGTATGAGTAATTATTTGTGATGCAAATTTTCCCCATGTCAAATTTATCCAATATAGCTAATTGTGATACTGCAAAGCAGCTATGAAGAGAAAAGCTTTGTCGAACACTATTAACACTAGTAAGCTTGCACGTGCAAATGCACGTCTCGACTAATATTACATACAAACATATGTGAGAATTAACATAGATAGAAAGATATTGTGTTTGTACCAAAAGTATTACAAATCAAGAAAATACGTTAACGTAACATATTATGCATATAGCCCAAAAAATAGGTAATGTTGTTTCCGTCGCCATTTAAATTAAGCTAACTGTTTCCAACAAGAAAAAATTTAATCAAGGTAAGCTTCATGAACACCAAAACAAAGAAGTTCTTCTCATAGATATGCACACGAATGTTGGATGATGATAAAGCAATCCAGCAAATGTGTGTACCTTAACCTCAACATTCGTCAACCCCAATGATGGCTTTTGTTGCAGTGTTATAAGTAACCTTGTGCACGGAATAGCCGACATTCATCATCATCGTCATCATCATGGCAGGTTTCTTCCTCTTTGGTGGTGTCCGAGCATTCTACGAGAACACAATTATTGAAATCAAGTAAACATTATGAATGTGGTTAATATTATGCTATACGGAAAGACAATACACCTTCAAGTTCAGCAGCCTGCCCCACAGGCTCGGAAATTCCATGTGCATCGGAGTCCTTGGAAATGTTTACTTGAATGTGGTCAATATTATGCTATACGGAAAATCAAGTAAACATGGCTGTCAATGACGCAACCTCCTTGAAAATGTGTCAACACCACCCAGAAAGAGCGGAAAAGTTGTCAAATGGAGCAAGGCATCCGCAATATGAATATGAAGTGGCGAATGCATGAAAATACACAGGCGAAGAGCTGAAGATTACTTGGTGAGGGGATGTTTGATCCACCTGGCGCCTCAGGATTGTTGGATTGGTCAGATAATGGGACAGTATGGCATTTTCCCATCTTGTACACACACTTCTTACGCAACACAGCTTCTTTATCTTCTGCCTTTATCCCAACATATTGTTCTCTCATTCGCCGTTGTTTCTTCTGAGAAGATGTCTCTGACACAGATACATGGTTAGAATACTATATCTGTAAAATCAAAATGAGACAGTCAGTAAGGACTCGTGAGTCATGAGTATACCTGTCATTTGGGCTGATCGAACTGAGTGTTTGACTGTTTGTACATGGCACATCCAGCAACGAAGGACCATGTGTTTCATGGACCTACTCATGGTCAATACTAACCAGAGATGCAGACTTCTTTTTTGAGTGGACCTCCCGGCGCTTCTGGTTGTATTCCGCTCTCTTGTGATCCGACATATGGACCCACCAATTTGGATCACTCTTTCGTTTTTGCTCCCACGAATCGTCGCCCGCTTGATTTGCATTCACATGAATATAGGCTTATTCATCGGCTCTTTAAACGGGCAACGTTCCCCTGATCATAACGGGGATGGAGGTGGATGATGATTCTCCTTCTATGTCATGTTTAAAGAAACAATGGATTAAAAAACAAATGGTGAACTTCTTTTATCATGCCAAGCACATAATGATGGTAAACCTCTTGACTAATTTATAATACACTTTGAATTTTGCAAGTTTTTTCTTAGTACTCTTTGATGTTCACAAGCTTTTTAGGACTCCCCCGTGGTATTTATATTTTGACAGCCATGTTAAGACGTTGTAAAACTCAAATCAAGCTCTATCCCTTAACAGGCTCAGTTTGGCATTCCGTTTGATTATAACAATTCAGCTTATGAAACCAGCTTTTGATGTTTGTTTGACCAACCATTAGTTGTGTGGCTATTTTCCCACAAGTGATTATTAAAATTGACATTTTTTTAAGAAACATACATCCTATAGTCTGTGGTAGACTTGAAGAAAGTTGCTACATGCAATCTGTACACACTTGAGGCAAGCATCTCAGAGAAAACTGAAAATGAAGCTTGAGGTCGCTGGGGGCGACCCCCACGGAGCAGCAGCGCCGGCATCCAGGGATCCCCTCCTCCGTCTCCCAGGCCAAGCACCTCCGAGCGACCAAAACGATGGCCCCTTGATCCAGATTCAAACCTGACATGATGAAGAAGAACGATACCAACTCTTGGTCTCCAGGACAAGGAAGTTTAGTTTTGCTCCTATACTTTCCTATGTACAACAACAATCAGTCTGTCTCTGCTGAATTCGAGTTTACGAATTCAGTCTGTGGGTTCTCTATCTAGTCCAGTCCAGTCCAACAAGACTTTATTTGATTTGTGTTAAGAGATTTGTGAGACTGGTGCTGTTAATGAGTGCATGCGCGCCGATACATTGCAAGCAAGCTCCTTGCTGGACCTAGTCAATTTCCACCTATGTGCTAAGCTGAATTAGCAAACTCATGTTATCTCTATTACTGCTAATTAAGTACCATTCATTTACATGGTGGACCTTTAGCTCTACAATTCTCAACAATTACAGCTAATCTAGTCTGAATAGAAAACAAAAGCATGAGTTTCTTCTAATTATTCTAATCTGTGGTTTACCAAAAGGGAAATCACATGAGTTTCTTATAATTATTGTAATCTGTAAACACTTCAAGCAGGCAAACATCTAACAAAAAAGTGAATATGAAGCTCATTGCAGTGGTTTTCCAAACGAAAAATCACATGAGTTTCTTCTAATTATTCAATCTGTACACACTTCAAGCAGGCAAAAATCTAACAGAAAACTGAATATGAAGCTCATTGCAGTGGTTTTCCAAAAGGAAATTCACATGAATTTCTTCTAATTATTCTGTTGGCCTATCCTTGGTGTTTCATGAAATCAGAATCATTTGCTTGCTATTGAGTATGAGGTACACCCAAGACCCAACTGAGGGTTTGATGTTAAGGTAAAGAAAAACCTGATAAAAATTTGCCAGCTTATTAGTGGCTAGGGCCTGAACGTGGTGGCGGTGGCAGCACCCGAGGAAGAGGAGAGCCGCCGGCGGTGAGCCCGTGGGGCAGGAGAGGAGGAGCGGTGGGCGCTCACCGCCATGGGAGAAACAGCCGACCCAGAGCAGAGCGGCCGGCGGCGAGCCCGTGGGGAAGCAAAAGAGGAGCGGCGGGAGGCGGCGGCATCCCCTCTGATCGAAAAAAAAGAGGAGGAGCGCCTAGCGGCGACGGCGACGGCGATCCGCGCTCCCGTCTGTGGGGAAGCAGAGAAGGAGCGGCAGGCGGGGCGTCTGTCGGGCAGCAGAGAAGGAGCGGCGGTCGGGAAGAGACCGGTGTTCCACGCTGGGCAGTGCGCGCCACGGTCTCAGGTCCGGCCAGACACGTTGGCCAGCGCCCGTTCCGCGCGTGTGATTGTTCCACGTTCGTCGTTCTCCCTCGCTGCATCAGCCCGCGCCTCGTCGGCCGGTCGAAGCGCGCCCTTGCCAGGCGCGAGGGCCGGCGGCGGAGGAGGCGGGGAGAGGGGCGGCGGCGGGGGGAGGCGCGCGGGGCGGCGGCGGAGGAGGCGGGCCGCAGGGGCGGCGGTGCGCGAGGAGGCGCGTGGGGCGGCGGCGGAGGAGGCGGGCCGCAGGGGCGGCGGTGCGCGGGGAGGCGGCGAAGGCGGGGCGGTTGGGGGCGCAGGGGTGAGGCTGCGAAGAGCCAGGGGAGCGGCCGTCGGGAGGGTCGTGGCCTCGTGGGTGAGGGAATCCGGACGTTTTTTTCATTCAAATCCTCCTGTTTAGCGGTAAGACGTGGGTAGTGGCTTGGTGTTAAACATGGAATGAATCTGGGACGTTAAATCTGAGAAAGGTACGGTGCAGATTGTCTGGATCTGCCCCTCTCTTCTTTTTATAGGGGTAGTAGATTAATTCATTTTTAAGCCGGTTGCTTCAAGTTCTCTACTGAAATTGTTAATGAAGCTGATGTGCAAGTCACAAATCTGGTCCAATTGTTACTCATGATCAGGATATTCTGGACATTGTTAAACTGGAGACTTACTTGGATTGTGCATGATCATAAACGTTGAATTTTTTTACAACAGGTAAGTTCTCTTTCAGTGAAATTATTATTTTTTATCATCTTATTGGCATTTGTAAAGGTAAATTTGAACTCATACAATTGCATCAATGTTTTGTAGCGCATAGCATAAATTACAGTATGATGATTGTTATTTTTTGGTCTAGAAACAGTTTAAGAACTTGACTTGCCCCCCACCCCATACTAAAATCCTGGCTCCGTCCCTGAACAGTGCCAAGCATAAGATGGCTGCGGAATAGCTCGTCATCGTGTGGTTCAGCATCATTTAGGATACTAAATGACAGTCACTAGTAGTAGATCCAAGCCAATAACTCCGGCACAGGTTTAACCAAAAAAACTCTGCTGCTACCGAAGATACACCAGGCAGGCAGGAGGGCAGACAGAAGTCGCATTTAGTCTTCAGCCATTAACCTTCATACAAAATGCTTACAACCAAAAGGTGAAGCTCAGATCAAAGAAATGCTACGCTACGGCAAGGAGTCATGCGATGATGCATGCAACCCAACCGCAACCCCCTACGCCACCCCTGTTCTCTTGGCGCAGAAAAACCATTTCCGCTGACGTTTGCGCATTGGCTTCCGGCGTTGCAACGCTCTCACAAGCAAGGAGAGCTTCCTCTTGCCGATTAGTGAACAAGTGCTAGATGAATTGGTTGGATTTGATCCGAGCAGTTGACAAGTTTGGATTTAAGGGCTGGCTACCATCAAATCAGAATGTGTCCTGAAGATGAACACAAGACGACGTTTAAAACGTATCACAGGCAGCTACTTGGAGCACAAGGTGATCCCACATGGATTGATCAACGTGTTGGGGAACGTAGCAGAAATTCAAAATTTTCCTACGTGTCACCAAGATCTATCTATGGAGAAACCAGCAACGAGGGGAAGGAGAGTGCATCTACATACCCTTGTAGATCGCTAAGCGGAAGCGTTCAAGTGAACGGGGTTGAAGGAGTCGTACTCGTCGTGATTCAAATCACCGATGATCAAGTGCCGAACGCACGGCACCTCCGCGTTCAACACACGTACAGCCCGATGACGTCTCCCACGCCTTGATCCAGCAAGGAGAGAGGGAGAGGTTGAGGAAGACTCCATCCAACAGCAGCACAACGGCGTGGTGGTGATGGAGGAGCGTGGCAATCCAGCAGGGCTTCGCCAAGCACCACGGGAGAGGAGGAGGAGGAGAGGCAGGGCTGCACCAACGAGAGGAGAAGTTCTCATGTGTTATGGGCAACCCCAGGCCTCTATTTATATAGGGGAGAAGGGGGCTGCGCCCCCTTTAGGGTTTCCCACCCCAAGGGGAGCGGCCAGCCCTAGATGGGACTTGGGGAGGCGGCCAAGAGGGGGAGAGAGGGGAGGCGCCCACTAGGTGGGCCTTAAGGCCCATCTGGACTAGGGTTTGCCCCCTCCCACTCTCCCTTGCGCCTTGGCCCCCTTGTGGGGGGCGCACCAGCCCTCCTAGGGGCTGGTCCCCTCCCACACTTGGCCCACGCAACCTTCTGGGACAGGTGGCCCCACTTGGTGGACCCCCGGGACCCTCCCGGTGGTCCCGGTACAATACCGATATCGCCCGAAACTTTTCCGGTGACCAAAACAGGACTTCCCATATATAAATTTTTACCTCCGGACCATTCCGGAACTCCTCGTGACGTCCGAGATCTCATCCGGGACTCCGAACAACATTCGGTAACCACATACAAGCTTCCTTTATAACCCTAGCGTCATCGAACCTTAAGTGTGTAGACCCTACGGGTTAGGGAGACATGCAGACATGACCGAGACGTTCTCCGGTCAATAACCAACAGCGGGATCTGGATACCCATGATGGCTCCCACATGTTCCACGATGATCTCATCGGATAAACCACGATGTCAAGGACTTTATCAATCCCGTATTCAATTCCCTTTGTCTATCGGTATGTTACTTGCCCGAGACTCGATCGTCGGTATCCAATACCTTGTTCAATCTCGTTACCGGCAAGTCACTTTACTCGTTCCGTAACACATCATCCCGTGATCAACTCCTTGGTCACATTGCGCATATGATGATGTCCTACCGAGTGGGCCCAGAAATACCTCTCCGTTTACACGGAGTGACAAATCCCAGTCTCGATCCGCATAAAACAATAGATACTTTCGGAGATACCTGTAGTGCATCTTTATAGTCACCCAGTTACGTTGTGACGTTTGATACACCCAAAGCACTTCTACGGTATCCAGGAGTTACACGCTCTCATGGTCGAAGGAAGAGATACTTGACATTGGCAAAGCTCTAGCAATTGAACTACACGATCTTTGTGCTAAGCTTAGGATTGGGTCTTGTCCATCACATCATTCTCCTAATGATGTGATCCCGTTATCAACGACATCCAATGTCCATAGCCAGGAAACCATGACTATCTGTTGATCACAACGAGCTAGTCAACTAGAGGCTCACTAGGGACATATTGTGGTCTATGTATTCACACGTGTATTACGATTTCCGGATAATACAGTTATAGCATGAATAAAAGACTATTATCATGAACAAAGAAATATAATAATAACACTTTTATTATTGCCTCTAGGGCATATTTCCAACACAACGCTCCCGCGACATTCCAGAACACTATGAACATGGTCCTCGCACCGTTGCTGCGAAAAAGGGGTCCTAATCTTTATTGATGACATCCTTGTCTATAGCCGTACTCTTTTATTTATGTATGTATCTGAATGCCCAAGTTCTTCATTGCACAAAAATATTTGATTGCAAAAGCTCGAGCTTCATTGCACAAAAAGGATAATTTTTAACAAATAATAAATATGAATTCATTGTGATGAAAAACCACTACACATTCTACTGTAGAATAGGAGCACTGCATTCAAGTTTTACACGAGTGTTTCCTTCTATCCTTCTCGGTGACTAGGGTGTAAACTCAACTCTTTTAGGCTTTGACGGCAAGCTTGTGGATTCGCCTCCCTATGCCTGTCACTCTAGCGAGCAGCGATTAGTGGTGGGAGGGGAATCTTGGTGCCTAGTAGTTTAGGTTAGGGTATTTTAGTCCTCGCGGGTGCCGCGTTCGGACGAATGGTGACACTTCTTCTTTGAATTGGTCTTTCGAGCTCCGATCCTCCCCATGTTCGCCCATTTGGATGGAATCGATGGAGCTCCGGCATAGATTCCTACCATTTCATTGGGGTAGCGAGGTCAGGTTTTTTCATCGTGCGTGGGCGATGACGAGATTTGGTGTCAGGTGCTTCACGACCATAACTGCGTCTCTAGATTGTTGGTCATTAGGGGGCACACGCACGAAGACTTCCCGACTGTCTTCGGCAAGGTCAGGCTTTTTATTATGTTTACGGTTTTTTGTACTTATGGTGAGCTTTTTATAATAGATTCGAGTGCTTTCGCAAAAGAAATGCCATCGTGTGTTGGCTTGAATAAAACACAAATGGTGTTTTATAAAAACAAATGCCTATAAATATCATATAGCCAAAATAGCCAAAAGCTGATAGTAACTCTCTTGTACGGCAGCGCTCCAGTAAACCACCAAGCAAAAAAAGGGAACTGCTGCGCGGACGATTTCAGTCTGCACGACAGGTAGACGACGCCAAATCCAGTCGTCCAATGCACTTTGATGACATGAATGGACAAAGTGGCATGCCCTGTCGTCCAGAATTCATGAGGTAATAGCACCCCAGGTACCCTAACTTGCACAGGATGTGATGATCTAGTCCCAAAGTTGCAAAACTTGACCAAGCCATACCCCAACTTGCATCTCATGTGATGTTTTCCAGGACAATCACAGCTCGCAAATTGGCTGGGCCGGTCAGCGCGCGCATTTTTTCACAAAACCCCCTGCCGTTTCCCTGAATCAACCCGCAGTCACCCCCACCTGAATTAAATCTGTCGGGATTGATCAGATTGATCTGAATGAAGTAGCCCATTGCTCCTTTTTGAAATATTTTGTCAGCCTGTTCTGGAGTACAAGTCTGGTCAATATTACTGCCAGTGTAATCCCTTATAAGAAAGGGTTTTTTTCTCCAGTTAATGACTATTGTCCTTAGGATGAAATCCATGCAAATAGGAATGAATTCTTTGAGCCAATCAGCCCCCAATATAATGTCATAAGTCTGGAGTGGTAGAACTTTTAAAGTGTTTTTGAATGGCTCGCCAGCAATAGTATATGGGCAGTCGGGAACTACACTGTCAGACAATAGTTGTCCACCGCCTGCTACTGATACTTTGCTAATAGTGGTGGGAGTCAAAGAGAAATTGCAGTCCACTGCACACTTATAATCTATAAAGGTGTGAGAAGAGCCACTGTCAACCAGAGCTACAGCTCTTTTTCCAGCAATGTTAAGTATAATGCATAGAGTAGCAGGGCCAGGTGTTCCTTGTGCAGCATGGATAGAGATCTGACAGCATTGCTCTATAGGTGCTTCTTTATCTGGGGTATTTGGTGCAATATGATACTGAACTTCAGGCTGTTGATGTTCATCAATTGGAGTCTCAACAGTTTCTCCCTCCACTTCTTGTAATATGTGTATGGTCTTCCCTATTCCACATTTATGTTGTCTATTCCATGGTTCTCGACAGTACCAGCAGAGATTAGGGGCTTGTGTGGCTTTTGTGGCAGTACTTCTGTCAGTAGTTTGTATTTGCAGTTGAGGAGGTCTGTGAGAATTTACGTAAGTGGTGTACTGTCTTGGCCTAGATGTCTGTGGTAGGGTTTGTAGCCTAGCATTTGCAGCCTTTTCATAGACTTTAGCATACCAGTAAGCTTCCATGATCCCCGTTGGTCTTTGACCACACACTTCATGCTTAATATCTGATTTCAGACCTCCAATAAAACAGCTCATGAGAAAATTCTCCTGCAAAAATGGATGGTCTCTTTTTACTAAGGCCGCACACTCCTCAAACTTGTTGATGTATTCACTGACAGTTGTTGTTTGTTGTACATTTTTCAAGTTTTCCACTGCTTCATGAACACTGGCTTCAGTAAATCTATCAGCAAGTATCTGACAAAACTGCTGCCATGTGACCATTTGCCAAGGTACACGGATGTTTTTGACCCATACTGACGCTTTGCCTTGAAAATGTCCAGTGGCTAAGTTGACCCATCGATCATATGGAGTGCCTGTCATGTCAAAGAATTTTTCACAAGAAATCAGCCACTCAATTAGGTCATGTTCCATCAAAGAGAGGGATTTCCAGTCTGGGGCCTTTAAGTGTGGCTTCAGCATAATAAGAGGGGCCACCTAATTGAGTAGCTATATGATTTCTCTGGTTGTCAAACAGTTGAACTCCAGCATGATATATGAAAGGTGGAGTTGTTCTATTTGTTGCAGTGTTGATATACTGTCCAGTAATGTGATTGTATGTTGGTTGAGCCACATATGGAGCTAACACTGGGGCAAAGTAGCCAGTGTTGCCAGTAGGTGCCATAGGTGGGGGTTGACCATTAAGCAGTACATTTGGTAGTCCAGCTGGGGCAACCGTCCCCTGTACACTCGGTCTGAAAGGTGGTACTGATCCTTGAGTGTTTGCAGATGTGGTATGATCAATGGTGCTATCTGTGTAGATGGCCGAACAGCTTGGAATAAACTGAGTAGTGGTATGTGGCATCTCAGTTAGCGATGGCATTTGTACTGACTGTTGAGAACTGCTTGTAGTCAGACTGGATTTTGCAAAAGCATTCATCAAATTTACTTGGGAGACCTGCATAACTGAACCGTCCAGTAGTGATTACATTGGTTCGCGTGTTTAAGCCAAACTAAGCTTTTATCTGGACCGTCCAGTAGTGATTACCCGCTCTGCTATCCACCGGAGGATAACTGACGAAGTGGTATCTTCAGTCTTCGTCAGTTAGACACTTGCTGCAGATTTCTTCAGACTCCTTTAGGTTCTTTAGGTCCTGACATATAACCTGAGGTGACTGTGGGTTGATTCAGGAAAACGGCAGGGGGTTTTGTGAAAAAATGCGTGCGCTGACCGGCCCAGCCAATTGGCGAGCTGTGATTTGCCTGGGACTAAAACATCACATGAGATGCAAGTTGGGGTATGGCTTGATCAAGTTTTGCAACTTTAGGACTAGATCATCATATTATGTGCAAGTTAAGGTACCTGATGCTATTACCTCACACAAGTCGTGTGTGTAGCAGCGCTCGCAGAAAAAAACGATTTTTTTAAATGCTTTTTTTCGAAAAGGGGGTTTACCTCAGCCTCTGCATCAGAAAAATGCATACGGCTTATATTATTAAAAATAAAGTCCAATAACAAAAGCGCAAGTACCGAGGTGCGAAAAGGGGGATTTTTTTGAATGCTGCCGCCTCCCTCCCTTCCGGTGGCGCCGAACCCCGCCGCCGTGCTCCACGCCGCGCTCCTCAGGTCCTCCCCTTCCCGCCTCCCTTCCCGCCTCTCCTTCAACTCCCTGCTCGCCGCCGCCTCCACCTCCTCGCACCCCCGCCTCCGCTCCCTCGCCCTCCCGGCCCTCGCGCTCGCGCACCGCTGCCCCGCCGCCGCCGGCCCGCTCGACTCCTACGCGCTCTGCTCCGCGCTCCGCCACGCCTCCGCGGCCCAGGTGGGGCCCCTCCACGCGCTCGCCGCGAGGTCCGGGTGGCTCGGCAGCGTCTTCGTGTCCTGCGCGCTCGCCGCGTCCTACGGCGGGTCCGGCCTGTTCCTGGACGCCCGCAGGCTGTTCGACGAAAGCCCCGTCAGGAATGGCGTCTTCGGGAACGCCGTTCTCGCGGCCTACGTGGGCGCGGGGAAGTGGGCTCCAGCTCTGGAGTTCACGAGGAGGTTTCCGGAGTTCGGGCTCCCGGCTGACGGGTACACGATGACGGCCGTGGTGAGGGCCTGCGGAGAGACGGCGAATGCTGATCTGGGAGGAGAGGCGCACGGGCATGCGATCAGGAGGGTAAGAGGTGTGGGATCCGACGTGTTCCTGATCAGCGCGCTTGTGGACATGTACGCCAAATGCGGGCTCGTTGGACACGCGGAGCGGGTGTTCAGGTTGGCGCTGCGGGCCAATGCTGGTGGAGATGATGTTGTTCTATGGACGGCGATGCTGAACGCTTATGGGCGGCATGGGCAGTGCAAGGAGGTTATCCAGACTTATGACCAGATGGTGGCTTCCGGGGTCTGGCCTGACGATCTGGCTATTCTGGCCGTGCTCTCAGCATGCCAGCATGCTGGGGAGGTTGCCAAGGGGCTCAAGTATTTCGAGTCTATGCGCGCAGATTACGGGCTGGTGCCTACACCAGAGCACTACGGTTGTGTAGTCAACATGCTATGCCGGGCAGGAGAAGTAGCCAGGGCATGTGAGATCGCTACCAGGGAGGAATGTGGAGGTAATATTGGCGTCTCTACATGGGGTGCTCTTCTTAGTGCTTGCTGTGATTGCCGCAATGTTGAGCTCGGGAGACTGGCAGCTCGGAAGGCAATTGAACTGGAGCCTAGGAATGTTGGGATTTATGTCGAGCTGTCAAATTTATATGCGAATGCTGGCTTGTGGGAGGAGATTAACAAGCTGCGGGAGGTAATGAAGGACAGGGGTTTCGAAAAGGATGTCGGGTCTACCTGGGTTGAGCAGAATTCTTGAAATGACCTACAAAAATTCTAAATGTTTCATGGGCCAAAATATGATTTGATCATTATGATTGGAGTGAAGGGTGGGAATCTGATCTTTTTTTATGGGCTGCCACCAGATCTATGAGAAAACCAAGTGTTATTTTTTGCTGGATCACAATATTTGAAGTGTAATCTTGCTGAGGCACAAGATCATCGGGTGAAAATTAAGGTGAGCCCAGTCGTGTCCATGTTTTTGCATGGCCTAGGTCACCTAAGGTTTATAACTCTGCAAGAATGAACATAAAATGATATGATACCGTCATTGAACAGTGACAAGCAGGCGATGCAATGCATTTTTGACATTCTTCCATGAGCTCTTCTGAGTTCTGACAGAAAATGTCTATGTATATATTGGTAATAGTCTGTTTTTTTGCAGTACAACGACTTGTATCAAAACTGAAATTTACTAAAGTGCCCGATCCATCTTCTAATTCAAGTGTCTACAGCTGTGTGCTGTTTCTTGGAACTCAGAACATAAACAGATGGTCTCTAAAAGACATAAAAGGGAAACAGCAGTAGGAATCTCTCCTTTATGAGCTAAAGCATGGTTATTCAATTCGTCTTATGCAAGCAAAAGCATATACATGTGCCGGAAAGCACGTCTAGCATCATCCTTCTAGCTCAGCTCCATTTTCTGCTAAGAAGCAATGTTAGAAGTTAGAATGGTCTAAAAACTACACTACCATAACTTGAGCTTTTGAAGTTTGGCACCTCATTAACCTCAATGTATAGAAGAGTTGGCTCTTATTTCGCAGCCACACATTCTTTCAGTGGTCGGGAGGCCTAAGTTACCTGGTAAATTATGTGCAGAACATTCTTTAGGTGGTAAGAGAAACTAGACCTTGACCCTTATTGCAGAAACCCAACTAGCAACTGAGTTTGTAGGTTTTCCCTCGAATAATTCCTGCAGCTCAAGAACCAGGCCAGCTCTAACTTCACTCCCAGGGCAGGAATCAACCAGAAAGGGCAGAAAGAGAACTTGTAGGACAAAAAGGGAAGAAAGGAATGCATTCCAAGCTTGCATTCCCTTAGTTCTCTGCGACTATATAAACACTCGAGTTCCCTTGATGGGTCTATCCTAAAAATCTCTGTCCTCTTGCCTGCACCAATAATGGGTCTTCCCTTCAGTGCGTTAAACAAATTAGGTAAGTTCTCAAGTCTCAGTTCTTTCTATGGTTTTGTTTTGTTCTATATGCCGGTGCCATTACATGGTTCTTGTGGCTCCGCACTGTTTTATCTGTTGCTGGAACTTCTGCTCCATATTCTAAATTTGTTAGCTTGTGCTGTCGTTCTTCTCAGGAGTGCCAGGGTTGGGCGCAATAACAACCGGACAAGTTTATGATCGACATTTTAAGGACAGGGACACGGGCACCTTTAAAGACTTTCATCTTGCATATGTCGAATTCTGCAAGTAAGCTTCCTTCCTGTTTGTGCAGTTATGTTGCTTGCACTTCTTGTGCCCAACCTTTTATGCCTGTCTTCATCTGAAAATGCTTTAGGTATTTCAACACTGTGTTGCCTGGCCAAGATTTTGATACTCCGGACCGTGGTGATCTAGAGGTAAACCCGATTCGGTGTAAATATTTATGGACATCTGGCAATTGACTGTTACATATGGTCCAAAAACTCAACTGAACATGGTACATGCGCATATTGCAGGCATTCCATAAAAAATGGGCAGTGGCGGACGAGCCCGGAAGGAGGAAGATGTTCATCGAGTATATGCAGGAAAACGTCCACGAGGCCAAAGTTGACGACAGCCTCTTCATCATGGCCGGCCTGGCTGCGCCAGCGGCAGCCATCATCGCCAAGAAGAGCGGCGAGAGCATCCCGCAGGTCAAGAAGTTCAAGGTGCATCTAATCCCCAACGTCATCTTTGTGCCGGTGTGCACGCTGGTTGCCATCATGGGTGCCACTGCAGTTCAGATGAGCAAGAAGAGCAAAGACAACAACAAGCCTACGAGCTGATCCCGTCTTGTTCCTGTCTGCAGTTTAAATAAGATGATGTAATAAACAAGAAACCTGGAAGCATATTATCATCCAAATGATTGTATAAAATTATACTAATATGCAAGTCATGGGTTAAATATACATGTTCCTTTTGTTGTTCAAATAGCCAATGGAAAGAAAGCAAAGTTTGAAAAAATATCAAGTTTGTCACAGTTTGCTACCTTGTTTTCTTCCATATGTGATATGCCCATTTTCTCACACTTTCTTTGGTGTTCTTTGAACATCAACAGAAATGTGATAATGTTCGGTACCTGTTGTAAATTTGGTCAGAGTGCACAAATTTCTTGTTCAATCAAAACTCTGTATTATCCCTCGCTTGCAAGACACTGCACTTGCATGTAAACCTAGATTCCTGACTGCTGCAAGAAACCTACATTCTAAGCTTGCAAAACACTGCACTTGTATGACCGCTACAAGAAAGCTAATTTTAAGTGCGATGCAAATCAAGCACGGAATCAACCAAAACATGTTGCTTAAGAAAGAAATATCACCGTGAAAACATAGCATACAGGCAGCTGAAATGCAAACCGAGGAGAAGTAATTTCGTGACAAGAACTTTCACAGAATGATACTTTTATCTTACACAGGGGCCTAAAAAATTCCAAAAGAACAATCAGACCACCACGTTAATATTTCAATGAGAGCACAAACCACCAGAACATCAATGCCTCTGAATTAAGCTAGTACAAGTGCTAAGCTCATGATCTGGATAACACACTTTTACCTCACAGAGCCTATTCTCTCTGGCAAAACATATTCTATTTCAATCAAATTTAGACGAGAACACAGAGAGGAATGTCTGTTACGGCCCCAAGTTTGCAATCCTAGGAGCTCAGGATACGTAGGTTGTTAGTTATCCTTGCAATAGAACAGTCACTGGGCTGTTGTTACTTTCCCCTGAAAAGCAAACATGAATAGCAAATACTAGGTAAGTATACGCCAAATAAAGCAAAAAAAAACTCAAATACAAAGGTAACTTGGTTTGCTTTTTTACTTACGTGTTCATCATTAGTGTAATGTTATCCCCTTTCAAGAGGATCCGACCTGCAAATGATTGAGGAGACAAATTATGGAGTTTTCACTAGTCTGAGAACAAAACAAAAAAATGGTAGCAGAGTACTCGTTTCATTACCGAGAGACTTCCTAGTGTTTTTCTTGATGTTGATCTCCTCAGCATCCTCCAAGACCAGATTCATGTATTCATCAAAGCCCTACAACACATGCTGCAGTAAGTATATAGTGTTTGTTTAAAATTCAACAATGTTTCTGGTCCACTTTGTTCAACGATGTCCATGTGGCTGTACAATGCCGATGTTTAGAGCTACTTTTCTTAATGTCAACACACGTCCGTTCAATCAGGTAAAAAACAAACAATCAAGAGGTGCCCAATGCATGAACAGGCACTCGGAGATTGCTACTTCTGTTCCGTTTGATATGTGCCAAATTGGATTACATGGAAATGCTACGAAGCACCGATACGGCAGAAATCTCTGTATCGCCGTCCCGTACGCCACCGATACCCCGATACGCCAGATACGGCTTAGATACGGGTATCCCAGAAGTATCCCTTTTTTGATTTAAAAAGAAAAGAAAAAAATGCCGATACGGCTGTGAAACGCGCGAGACACGGCTGGGACACGCCGAGGCAGCCCCGAGCGAGCCCAATAGCCCACGATGGGTCGACTAAACCTAGTTCTCTCGCACCCTGTCGTCACCACTCACCAGGAAGGGATCGAGGGCGCCACCGCCGCCGCCGCCACAACCATCAGTGGCTCGCCGCCGCCGCCGCCGCCGCCGCCTGGAGTGGCTCGCCGCCGCCGCCACCCCAACTTCCTGGAATCGCATCTCTGACTCTCTTCTGCTCTTCTCCGCCGGCGACACAAGGTAAACACCCGAGCCCCGATGTTGTACTGATGTATGGTTGATCCATTGATGTATGCTTGGGGCTTGTCTACTGCTGGCTTTATGTATCGTTGATCCGTTTATGTAGGCAGTAATAGCACTCTCATAGTCATAGCTCATAGGTGTATACTCTAGTAATACGATCTGTTCCTGCTAGCTAATGTTGGTTGGATAAAAGTGCTCGCTAAGGATGATGCTTGTTGGATAAAATTGCTAGTTGATGTTGCTGGCTTGCTGGTTGTTGATGTTTGTGGGGTAAAATTACTTGCTGATATTGCTGTTGCCTCCCATTGCTAGGGAAGAAGATACAAGCATACACCATGTCATCTGCGGGGAGTAGCCATTGAGAACTTTTGCATTATTTGTCTATGGCCATTGAGAATTTAGAATTGAAACTTGTTGGAGGCTGAGAACAAGGAAGTTTATATTCATTTCATCATTTGGTATGCTACTGCTACAAGCCAACTTGTTTACAACCTTTTCAATTTTCATGATTGTCTGTTTCATATTATCAAATCTACTATCATGTGATGTATTTTCTATTTTGCATACACCATGAGGAATTGAGGAGTCGAGGGCCTGGATGATCATTCAAAAGTGAAAAGAAAGAAGGCATGGAAGCAATCAGGCAATCAGTGAGGCGGTATTTTGATCTCATCTCACATATTCTATTATGTTGGTTTTATTACATGTCATTTTATTATTATCTATATATGCTTGCCGTATCGCCGTATTGCTGTTTCTAGAAATTGCCGTATCCCGTATCGCCGTACCCGTATCACCGTATCGGTGCTACGTAGTGGAAATGCAGCAAGACAACTGCAATAACCTACATTCATGCCTGCCAGTTCCACATTTTTATTATATCTCCTCATGTGGCCATAGCAAAATTCAAGACAGGAGTGACACATCTTTCATCCGTCCATGTGGCCGCAACAAAATACTAGTAGTACCACATTTTTTCCATATACAGAGTGCAGAGCAACAATGGCCAGCAGCTTTAACAAGCTCACTCTTCCTCCCGAGGACAGAGAGCAGAAGCTCCCCTGAACTTCCCCCACACAGTGGAAGCCTTTCCGGCACCACCACCAGGGATCGTCTCCGGCACAAACACGGGATAAAATAAAATAAAAATCCCCAGCGGAATTAGAGACCACTTACGATGATCCTGCCCTCGATCCGCGCGTCCTTCTGCTCGAAGAGCCAGATCTGGATGCGCGCCTTCTGCTCGGGCGGAGGAAACGGGGTCAGCGAAACCGAGGCGCGAGCACGAGGAAAGAATGGGGGAGGAGGAGAAAGGGAGGGGCGTACGCTCTGGAGGAAGCGGAAGATGAGGTTGATGGGCTGGGTCATGATCCGCTGCACCTTGGTGGACGCCATGGCTGCCGCCGTCCGCGCTCCCCCTCGCCGACGAGCCCTGGGCCTGCAGGGTCCCCGGCGGAAGGGAAACCCTAGCGTGCTTTGCTTGCTTCCAGTTCCAGGAGGATGAAGTCGAGTCAGAACACGAGCAGAGCCAAGAGTGTCCCGGGCCGGAAGACTCCTAACAGGTCCACGTCTCCATTGATATTCTTTTTGAGGAAACTCTTCTTGTTTCCGAAAAGGGTTAACTCTTTCAAAATTTTGTTCACTTTCAATTTGTTTGCATCTCCAAATTTGTGCAGCGTATATCACAAAATGTTCAATGTAAATTTAAATATTGTTCAAGGTATATATGTTCAACGTGTATTTAAAAAATATTCAGTGTAAACTACAAAATGTTCACTTTATATTTAAAAATTGTTCAAAGTGGATTCAAATATGTTCAGCATATATCAAAAAAATGTTCATTGTGTATTTAACTTTTTTTAGAGTATGCAAAAACATCAATAAATTTGTTCATCGTATATAAAAATACTTATTTTTAATTTCAAATTTTTTCTATGTTTTAAATAATTGTTCATGTTGTCCCAAAATTGTTCAGGTTTTAAAAGTTTGTTTGAACTTGAAAATTTATTCACGATTTCAAACATTATGCAATATTTTAAGGAAAATTGTTCACATTTTTTCCCAAGAATTATGGAAATTAAAAAGAAACAGACACATTTTTTCCAATAAATATTGGAAATTACAAAAAAATCTGTGATTGCATGTACTACTTTAAATTTTGTGCTGCTAATTAGTTGTACTCGGTCGCTAGGTGGTGAATTTGAATTGACATTTTGTTTTTGCACTAAAAGGACGAGCAAGCCCACACATGTGGTTTGGCCCATAACTAAGGTCAGCAAGCAATGGGCCACAAAACGGGCTTAGAGTCAATATACGTGAGGAGAGAAGCCACGTACGAAGGGATCGGAGGGATGCGTCAAGTCAGCGATCGGTAGCGACGGACGAAAAAAGTTAGCGTGGACAAAAAATAGTGGAAAAACAATCCGTCCTTCAATATTAGGTGTAGACTAGGAAAAGTGTCCGTGCGTTGCAACGGGAGAAAAAAAAAATCACGCCTCATACATACACTTAACGACATCAGCAAATCCTTGAAATCTTTCATGATGCCACGCAACAAGCAACATGATAACTTTTCTAGAAAAACAAGCAACATGATAAGTGGTGTTGTGCAAAAACATAAAGGTGTGATGATTTTTGAAGTGAACTGAAGGTGTTTAGAATTCATTATACAACGCAAATATCTACCTAGTTGCCAATATATGTTTACGCATTTGTTGTTGTTTCTCGGTGACGCAAAAAAAATATTGCATTAGAATGAAATAGCAAAGTACATTTTAGTATTTAATGATAACATGTGCATAAGTGTTTTCATATACTCCCTTCGTCCAAAATAACTTGTCCCAAGTTTGTCCCTCAAATGGATGTATCTAACACCAAATTAGTGCTAGGTATATCTCTTTGAAGGACAAGTTTTTTCGGACGAGTGAATATACCCAGCGCATATATATGCGACGCGACGCGAATGTGTTGTGTGTGTGTGTGTGCAATCATAATTCAGTTCAAGACTTAATTTGGTTGCAAACATATAGGATAGCTCCACAAAAACAACCAATCTATAAGGACATATGTAATAGACATTTCTAAAATATCTCATCATACAAAGAAGGTATTATTTAAGTTTGCACCCTGAACGTAATTTCAAAAATTAATGATAATAGCATATTTGAAATCTACATATTTTTCTGATGAATTTTCATATATGGCATGTCAGATTTAAAGTTAGGGTTTCAAAGATATGAAAATTTCAAAAAATAATTGATTTTTTAAAGGAAAAGGGTGGTTGTGGGAATCGAACCCACGACCTCCGGCACGGTAGGTCACGGAACCAACCAGTGCGCTGCTCGCCTTGTCGTTGTATATGAGGGGATCTCCCCTTATTGAGCTATGGGCGAGCGCGGAAAAAAAAGCAAAACGTTCTTCTCACTTACCGGTGGCATTGGTGGGTAATTATTTGCAACTTTAGGGGCAGTTTTAATGACGGACGGGCAGAAGCGATAGCCGCTTTATTAGTAGGTAAAGATAAAGATAAAGATGTAGATGTAGATAGTAGTAGTTTTTTTTTTTAGATGAGAATTTGGAGTAGATAAAATTTTCATTGCAAGAATATGAATATTCTGATATGTTGACCCGTGATTTATCTGCCCGCGTTAATATGATAGTAGTGTAAGTAAGTAGAAATTCCTGCCTGTGATATACCTACCTAACTAAAAACCATTTGTTTGATAAAAAATTATTGGTTTAACAAAAAATATATTTTTTTTGCATCAAACAAAAAATATATTTGATAAGTCAATAAAAGGTGAGACAGTTAAGATATGTAGTTTCTAAGGAAAAATAACCAGAGATAGGAGTAAAAGTAAAAAGTAAATGAATAGAGGAAAGGAGAAGGGTGTGTATGTAAGGTTGGACGGAGCACTTTGTGTCTCATAAAATAACACATTTTTTAAAAGTAGTAGAGATAACATCCCCATCATAAGTGCGTAGTCACCTTGGCTCATGACTCGTTTTATTAAAAATGTGAACAGATCAACTTGATAGTTAAACCATTATTATTGACTTATAAATATGGCTTTATTTGATAAATATGGTTCTTGATGTTTTTTTAGATAAAACCATAAGGGTCTGTCTAGGACACATCTAGATGTGACATAACTATGTATGTGGTCTATTTTTTTTGTCTTATTTTTTTTGTTGCTACATTATATATTTGTGAGAGGTTAGATGTGACATTCTTAAGAAACATCTAGATGTGAATTAGGCAAACTGAAACCATAAATGAAGGAGGTGAAAAGGAAGGGGAAGAAAACCGGTGGATGACAAAACCCTATATATTCCTTTAAGGAAACATGAGAGATTCTTTATCCGTCCTTGGATGATGAGATCTCCTAGGCCCGACTCCATAAAATTCTCAAATCTGAAATTTGGCTCATGATATGATAGCAAGCTTGAGATCGAGCCATTTGGATGCATTCCTAGTTGCACGATCGATGATCTATCATACATGGGCACGACCGACCTACCTCGTGAGGGCCAACTCTACAGCATGTCAAAGACGTGGCATAGTAGTCCAATACGACAGGTGATAGTATCCTTAATCGTGGATTCAAAGACGAGGTTGCCAGAGTCGAATTCGATGACATAGCGAGGCAAGCGTCACAAACAGAGTACATCCTGGTCGGGATCGACAATTGTGTAATTTGACTCCTCTTTTTTTATGTTACCTTTATTCGGCCTAAGATGCAAACAGGTTAGTTTCATATGTAGGATATGTATATCGTTTTATTTAGTTTACACATAGACTACAATAGCCTTGCACTCACCACGGCTTACACACAAAAAATCGTCAATTTTTTGTTCTAAAACTTTAATGTACTTTACTCCAGTTGGTCTTGTACGACAATCATGCTTTTGGTCATGTTTTTTGTTGTATTTGATTGACACTTATTCTATGTCGGGTCTTCCTTTTGGCTCGAAAAATATAGAAGAGATTGAAATTTAAATATACTCCAGTCCGGACGCATTTTTGGTTTCATACATGGCATATATATATTGGCTTGTTTAATTTAAACATACGAATATACTTATAATAGCCATTCACCAAAAAATGTTCGTAATCTTAAAAAAATCGTAAATATAAATAAATGTTTATAATTGAAAAACAGGTTCACAAAAGTTTAAACAATATTCATGTGTTTTCCAAAAGATGTAAACAAACATTTTTAAAAATATTAATGGTTTTACAAAAAAGTTCACATTTTAAAATAAAATATTTTGTATCACGAAATAATTGTTTTCAATCTATATCAGCAGACGGGTTTTTCAAAGGAAAATCAGTTGAAAAACATGAGGGAAACCAGAGGAAAATCGAAAAAATATTTTTTTTGCTACAGAGGAGCGCTACATGAATGCCCTCGTGGGCCGGCCCACATCCCATCGCGACAGTGCGATTCGACGACAAATTGCCGCAGAACGCGGCGCGTAGGGGTTCCCACTCAAAGCACCAACCCTAGCTCCCGCACCCCCGCACCCTCGCCGCAGCCATGGCGGAAGAAGCCGCCGCCACCGCCTCCGCCTCCGCCACCAACTTCGAGGTGGACCTGGGCCACCTCCTGGCCTACGACCCCTCGCACCACCTCGCCGCCGGCGCCGCGTCCTCCCGGGCGGAGCTGCGGGACGAGTGCCTGCGGAAGGCCACGGAGCTCGCGCAGGCCGTCGCCAACGCCCTCTTCTCGCTGCCCGCCACCGAGGGCCGCGACGGCCCTGTCGTCCGCCTCCCGCCGCCCACCAACCGCCTACCCCGCGAGAAGCACGTGAGAAGATTACATCCCCCCCCCCCCCCCCCCCCCCTCGTTGCTTGCTAGTGTCGGACGATGTCGATCTGTTACTACTATAGTGAATAGTTACTGCTGCCTGCTGCTATTCTGCGAGTGCCGGAGTAGATTGGTGTGCGGTTTCAGTGGAACGCTAGCTGCTTAATTTTTCGAATTTTCATGCTGAAGATGTGGTGGAGTTGAAGTCCCTATGGACTATGGTGGAAATTGCTTCTTCAACATATGAAGAAATGATGTTACAGATGCGAGAGTAGCCTACTGCCATGAAACCACAGCATTTTTTTTTTGAACCGGGCTAACCCCCTTTCCATTACTCAACACACTACTAGGAAACCCACCGCACTCGCCCGCCGTCGAAACGAGTGCTATGGGGCGAAAACCTAGTAGCACCAGTAGACTAGACCTATTACAAAAGATAGCCACATAACCACAAGTATCTGGGAACCGTAGCCCACTCAGTAGGCATCCTCTGTCGGACAGGCAAAAGAAACAGCAAAATATGGGCGCTGGGAGAGATCTGCTTCTAGTTTACTGCTGTTGATTCTTTGCATGGATTCTAGTTTTTCATTCTTGCTCTGCGCTACTCGGTAAACAAGATATCAAGCTGAACGGAGACCTATTTTATCTTGATGCTTGGATGCATTTTCAAACCGCAGAGTGTCTAATCTTTATCTTTCATGTTACTAGTTGCCAAGGCCAAAGCCTCCTACCAAGTGGGAGCAGTTCGCAAAGTCGAAAGGTGAACTTTTTATACTCGCTGGCTTTCTGAGTGTTTTTGTTGGAAGTGTATTTGCTTTGGATTTTTGTAACAGTAACATTCTTGCAGGGATTATCAAGCACAAGAAGAACAAGCGTGCATGGGATGAGCAAACTAATTCCTGGAAGCGGACGTATGGCTATGATCGTGTTAATGATGACAGAGACGTTCCCATCATTGAAGCCAAATTGACAGACGGTTAGCAACTTTATCTTCTGTGTCTATGGCCGGTGAATCTTGTTTTGTACTAGCAATATTAGTAATCTTTTAGAGCTTTCCCTGGGCTGAGTACAAGCGACACAAACGCTTAACAGCCTGCATGCTTCTGCTTATGTACACTGATTTAATCCAGCTTTTACTTCAAATCTCCAATGCTCTTTTCATACATGACCAACTGAATCTAACGAGTCTTTGTTGTCAATGCAATTTGTTCTTAAATGTATATGTGTCTTGAAACCTATGGCTGCTGAATCATGTTTTGTAGAAAGATTAGTAATCTTTTCAAGCTTTCCTCATGCCCAATCGTAGTTATCATGAGCTGTGACATAAATGCTTAACAGCCTGCATGCTTCTGCTTTGTACAATAATTTGGTTCATCTATCATTTTATAATTCCCAATGATCTTTCTCATTTTGTGACTGACACTGAATTTCTTGAGTCTTCATTATCAATGTAATTACTTATCAAATTTATATGTTTCTTCAAACCTATTTGCATTCTGTTACCCTTTTAATCAAATATGATTTTTACAGAGCCTGGTGTTGATCCTTTTGCTCAAAGAAGGGAAGAGAAGAAGGGCAGGGTCGATAAACAAGAAAAGAACAGACTTGGGAATTTGAAGAATGCTGCAAAAGTTGGTGCTCTGCCAAGGTAATCCTTTCCTACTAGCTACTATAATCTGTATACCTGATGCACTATGTGTGTTATTCATTACATTAGCAACTCAAGTTTCTCATATAACAGCTTTCTGAAAAATATCATGCAGTCATATACAGCTCGCTGCCACGTCCGTGCCCATCACAGGAACTAAAGCTGATCTGCCAAGAAAAGCTAAGAAGGAAGACCTCGAGAATGTCGCTGGTATGGCTTCTGCAGCAACGGCTAGCGGTGGAAAGTTTGATAAAAAGTTGCCTGGTGAGAAACCTCTAAAGAAGGCTGGCAAAAACAGAAAGGTTTTTTCTCCTATGAACTCATTTGCCTTTAGTAAATCCACACGCCTTTGTAAGTTGATAGTTTGGTTAGCTTAACTGTTTCTTTTCTGCAGTTCCTCCCTGTTGTTGAAGGGAAAGGAATGGGCAACCTAGAGAAACAGCAAAACGACAAGATCCTGAACAGTCTACTGGCCAAGAACTTCGAGGAACCATTGGATGTCAGCAAGGCAAGCTCCAGAATTCAGTATATGTATCACTTCCATTTGTCTAGTCCACCATCTAACAAGTGCTGTAAGTAACTTTGATAACAGGCAATCACGATGTACAAGGTGAAGAAGGACAACAAGAGGAGGAAAGACAAGCAATCATCGTCGTCGTCCGGATCAAATAAGTTGAAGCCCCAGAAGAAAATCCACAAGAAATCTTCAAAGAAAAGCGCTTAGGTCCTTCCACATCATCGTTGAGACATGCCGTGCTGTAGGCGGCGAGCGCAGTCTCCAAGCATCAAGGATAGTCTTGGCAAATTTTGTATGGTCATTGTCCTGTTTAAGTCCCAAGGGAGAAATATAGTTATTCCGGTTACCACTGGTTATGATATGGCGCAAGAAGCTGAGTGCCGTGATGACATAGCTGTACACGTATTGTATTTTCAGAAGTTTGGGAAATGTTTCTGGAAAGCTTTGTTGGCAATATAGAAATCAACCTAACACCAAAGAGATTTGATGTCTGAGCACAAGCCATAATTTAGTTTGAGTTAAGTAAAGAGTCTCTATGCTTTGCCAACCCCATGCTTAACACACAACGCTATATCTCTCTGGTGACCGTGAACCCTATATACGAATAGTAAAATAAAAATACCAGGAAAATAAAAAATCGGGGTTGCTAGATCTCAACCCTATATGAATAGTAAAATATAAAAAAATGCCAGGAAAATAAAAAATCGGGATTGCTAAATAGGATTAACCGAGTCTCAACAGATGTTATATTTGTGAGATCTTACATGAAGATTTATGTAAAACATTCTTTAAAAATATTTCTTTCTTTTTATATGTTCTCTCCCACCTCTCAGAGATCTAACCGCGTGCACAAAAAATATCTGAAAATCCATGGTGTTAAACCTGATCAATCATTCTAGAACCAGTTGCTGCTACTAATCATTCATTACAACAATACCAAGAGAAAGCCATTTGATCTAGAACCACTTATCATGCACGACTTCACCTAACACCAATTCATCTAGTACCACTTCAAGTCTTCATCATTAAAAACACACACAACACCATCACACTTACCATCACCAGCAAACAGAATTTCTCTACCTAATCCAACTAGCATAGTAGCCTGCTGCTTGGTAGCTAAATTCCTCTCACTATAGCTGCCAAAAATAGCTCTGCGTGCAGTGCCTTTACCTGCAATACCTCTACTGGTACATTCATTCCTCCTCTCAAACTCTTCCATTTTGTCCTCTGTTGCACCTATTCCATCCGCAACAACATCGTCAACAAGGACCCTTTTACCAAACAGATGCTCCACATACTCTAGCTCTTCCATCGCCATAAGTCGCAGGTGACCTATGTAGCAAACAAAAAAATTACAACTTTTAAACTAGCAAGAACCATAATAAATAAACACTGACATTTAACTTATGGAGCAACATTACTTCTGGGAGCAAACATATGAACTAGACATGAATCATACAAAGTGCTAGGCGTCGACACGGATTTGGGAACTAGGGATTTGGCGAGGGAGCGAGGCAAGAGCTGGTCTGGTCGCTTGGTTCAACTGAATCAATGCGTGCTTCTGATCTATGGCACATTTACAAAGAACCCCCTGCAACTCGTGTGTATTCAAAGCCATAAACATATTGGACGGCCAAAGCCATAAACATATTGGACCAAGCCCACATGTCTTTTTTTTACATGGTAATACTGTTGGGGAACGTAGCACAAATTCAAAATTTTCCTACGTGTCACCAAGATCTATCTATGGAGTCACCTAGCAACGAGGGAGGAGTGGATCTACATACCCTTGTAGATCGCGCGCGGAAGCGTTCAAGAGAACGGGGTTGATGGAGTCGTACTCGTCGTGATTCAAATCACCGATGATCCTAGCGCCGAACGGACGGCACCTCCGCGTTCAACACACGTATGGAGCAGCGATGTCTCCTCCTTCTTGATCTAGCAAGGGGGAAGGAGAGGTTGATGGAGATCCAGCAGCACGACGGCGTGGTGGTGGAAGTAGCGGGATTCCAACAGGGTTTCGCTAAGCGCTGCGGGAGGAGGAAGGTGTGTCATGGGAGGGAGAGGGAGGTGCCAGGGCTTAGGTATGGTTGCCCTCCCTCCCCCCACTATATATAGGGCCAAGGGAGAGGGGGAGGGCGCAGCCTTGCCCCTTCCTCCAAGGAAGGGTGCGGCCAAGGGGGGGAGGAGTCCATCCTCCCCAAGGCACCTCGGAGGTGCCTTCCCCCTTTAGGACTCTCCCCTCCTCTTGTCCCTTTGGCGCATGGGCCTCTAGGGGCTGGTGCCCTTGGCACATGTAGGCCAAGGCGCACCCCCTACAGCCCATGTGGCCCCCGGGGCAGGTGGCCCCACCCGGTGGACCCCCGGAACCCTTCCGGTGGTCCCGGTACAATACCGGTGACCCCGAAATTTGTCCCGATGCCCGAAATAGCACTTCCTATATATAATTCTTTACTTTCGGACCATTCTGGAACTCCTCGTGACGTCCGGGATCTCATCCGGGACTCTGAACAACTTTCGGGTTACCGCATACTAATATCTCTATAACCCTAGCGTCACCGAACCTTAAGTGTGTAGACCCTACGGGTTCGGGAGACATGCAGACATGACCGAGACGACTCTCCGGTCAATAACCAACAGCGGGATCTGGATACCCATGTTGTCTCCCACATGTTCCACGATGATCTCATCGGATGAACCACGATGTCAAGGATTTAATCAATCCCGTATACAATTCCCTTTGTCTATCGGTATGAGACTTGCCCGAGATTCGATCGTCGGTATCCCGATACCTTGTTCAATCTCGTTACCGGCAAGTCTCTTTACTCGTTCCGTAACACATCATCCCGTGATCAACTCCTTGATCACATTGTGCACATTATGATGATGTCCTACCGAGTGGGCCCAGAGGCACCTCTCCGTTTACACGGAGTGACAAATCCCAGTCTCGATTCGTGCCAACCCAACAGACACTTTCGGAGATACCCGTAGTGTACCTTTATAGCCACCCAGTTACGTTGTGACGTTTGGCACACCCAAAGCACTCCTACGGTATTCGGGAGTTGCACAATCTCATGGTCTAAGGAAATGATACTTGACATTAGAAAAGCTTTAGCATACGAACTACATGATCTTTGTGCTAGGCTTAGGATTGGGTCTTGTCCATCACATCATTCTCCTAATGATGTGATCCCGTTATCAACGACATCCAATGTCCATGGTCAGGAAACCGTAACCATCTATTGATCAACGAGCTAGTCAACTAGAGGCTTACTAGGGACATGGTGTTGTCTATGTATCCACACATGTATCTGAGTTTCCTATCAATACAATTCTAGCATGGATAATAAACGATTATCATGAACAAGGAAATATAATAATAACTAATTTATTATTGCCTCTAGGGCATATTTCCAACAGTCTCCCACTTGCACTAGAGTCAATAATCCAGTTCACATCGATATGTGATTAACACTCAAGGTCACATCCCCATGTGACTAACACCTAAAGAGTTTACTAGAGTCAATAATCTAGTTCACATTTACCATGTGATTAACACTCGATGAGATCTAGGTTTGATCATGTTATGCTTGTGAGAGAGGTCATAGTCAACGGGTCTGAATCTTTTAGATCCGTATGTACTTCGCAAATCTCTATGTCATCTTGTAGATGCAGCTACTACGCTATATTTGGAGCCATTTCAAATAACTGTTCTACTTGGAGCTATTCTAAATTGTTGCTCCATTATACGTATCCGGTATCTCTACTCAGAGCTATCCGGATAGGTGTTAAGCTTGCATCGACGTAACTCTTTATGTCGAACTCTTTATCACCTCCATAACCGAGAAACATATCCTTATTCCTCTAAGGATAATTTAGACCGCTATCTGGTGATCTACTCCTAGATTACCTTTGTACCCTCTTGCCAGATATGTGGCAAGGCACACATCAGGTGCGGTACTCAGCATGGCATACCGTATAGAGCCTATGACAAAAGCATAGGGGACGACCTTCATCCTTCCTCTTTCTTCTGCCGTGGTCGAGCTTTAAGTCTTAACTTCATACCTTACAACTCAGGCAAGTACTCCTTCTTTGACTGATCCATCTTGAACCCCTTCAAGATCATGTCAAGGTATGTGCTCATTTGAAAGTACCATTAAGCGTTTTGATCTATCCTTATAGATCTTGATGCTCAATGTTCAAGTAGCTTAATCCAGGCTTTCCATTGAAAAACACTTTCCAAATAACCCTATATGCTTTCCAGAAATTCTACGTCATTTCTGATCAACAATATGTCAACAACATATATTCATCAGAAATTCTATAGTGCTCCCACTCACTTCTTTGGAAACACAAGTTTCTCATAAATTTTGTATACACCCAAAACTTTAATCATCTTATCAAAGCATACATTCCAACTCCGAGATGCTTACTCCAGTCCTTAGAAGGATTGCTGGAGCTTTGCATACTTATTAGCATCTTTCAGGATTGATAAAACCTTCCGGTTGTATCACATACAACCTTTCCTCAAGAAAATCATCGAGGAAACAATGTTTTGACATCCTATCTGCAAGATTTCATAAATAATGCAGTAATCGCTAATATAATTCCAACAGACTCTTAGCATCGCTACGAGTGAGAAAGTCTCATCGTAGTCAACTCCTTGAACTTGTCGGAAAACATCTTAATGACAAGTCGAGCTTTCTTAATGGTGATACTTACCATCATTGTCCGTCTTCCTTTTAAAATCCATATGTACCCAACAACCTTACGACCATCAAGTAGTTCTTCCAAAGACAGGATTACGTACCACTCTGAAGTAGTACGCATCCTTGTCGTCCTACGAGGTTTGGGAGTGACTTGATCTGAAGTTTCATGATCACCATCATAAGCTTCCACTTCAATTGGTGTAGGTGCCACAGGAACAACTTCTTGTGCCCTGCCACACACTAGTTGAAGAGACGGTTCAATAACCTCATCAAGTCTCCACCATCCTCCCACTCAATTCTTTCGAGAGAAATTTTTCCTCGAGAAAGGACCCGATTCTAGAAACAATCCCTTATTGCTTTCGGTTATGAGACAGGAGGTATACCCAACTGTTTTTGGGTGTCCTATGAAGATGCATTTATCCGCTTTGGGTTCGAGCTTATTAGCCTGAAACTTTTTCACATAAGCGTCGCAGCCCCAAACTTTCAAGAAATGACAGCTTAGGTTTCTCTAAACCATAGTTCATACGGTGTCATCTTATCGGAATTACGTGGTGCCCTATTTAAAGTGAATGTGGTTGTCTTTAATGCCTAACCCATAAACTATCGTGGTAATTCGATAAGAGACATCATGGTATGCATCATATCCAATAGGGTGCAGTTATGATGTTCAGACACACCATCACACTATGGTGTTCCAGGCTGTATTAATTGTGAAACAATTTCCACAATGTCTTAATTCTGTGCCAAACTCGTAATTCAGATATTCATCTCTATGATCATATCATAGATATTTTATCCTCTTGTCACGACGATCTTTCAACTTCACCCTGAAATTACTTGAACCTTTCAATAATTCAGACTCGTGATTCATCAAGTAAATATACTCAACATCTACTCAAATCATCTGTGAAGTAAGAACATAACGATATCCACTACACGCCTCAGCACTTATTGGACTGCACACATCAAAATGTATTACTTCCAACAAGTTGCTTTCTAGTTCCATTTTACTGAAAACGAGGCTTTCAGTCATCTTGCCCATGTGGTATGATTTGCATGTCTCAAGTGATTCAAAATCAAGTGAGTCCAAACGGTCCATTTGCATGGAGTTTCTTCATGCATATATACCAATAGGCATGGTTCGCATGTCTCAAGTGATTCAAAATCAAGTGAGTCCAAAGATCCATCAACATGGAGCTTCTTCATGCGTTTTATACCAATATGACTCAAATTGCAGTGCCACAAGTATGTGGTACTATCATTACTATCTTATATCTTTTGGCATGAACATGTGTATCACTACGATCGAGATTCAATAAACCATTCATTTTAGGTGCAAGACCATTGAAGGTATTATTCAAATAAACAGAGTAACCATTATTCTCCTTAAATGAATAACCGTATTGTGATAGACATAATCCAATCACGTCTATGCTCAACGCAAACACCAAATAACAATTATTTAGGTTTAACACCAATCTCGATGGTAGAGGGAGCGTGCGATGCTTGATCATATCAACCCTGGAAACACTTCCAACACATATCATCAGCTCACCTTTAGCTAGTCTCCGTTTACTCCGTAGCCTTTTGTTTCGAGTTACTAACACTTAGCAACCGAACCGGTATCTAATACCCTGGTGCTACTAGGAGTACTAGTAAAGTACACATCAACACAATGTATATCCAATATACTTCTATCGACCTTGCCAGCCTTCTCATCTACCAAGTATCTAGGGTAATTCTGCTTCAGTGGTTGTTCCCTTTATTACAGAAGCACTTAGTCTCGGGTTTGGGTTCAACCTTGGGTTTCTTCATTAGAGCAGCAGCTGATTTGCCGTTTAATGAAGTATCCCTTCTTGACATTGCCCTTCTTGAAACTAGTGGTTTCACCAACCATCAACAATTGATGCTCCTTCTTGATTTCTACTTTTGTGGTGTCAAACATCGCGAATATCTCAAGGATCATCATATATGTCCCTGATATATTATAGTTCATCATGAAGCTCTAGCAGCTTGGTGGTAATGACTTCGGAGAAACATCACTATTTTATCTGGAAGATCAACTCCCACTCGATTCAAGCGATTGTTGTACTCAGACAATCTGAGCACAAGCTCAACAATTGAGCTTTTCTCCCTTAGTTTGCAGGCTAAGAAAATCGTCGGAGGTCTTATACCTCTTGACGTGGGCACGAGCCTGAAATCCCAATTTCAGCCCTCGAAACATCTCATATGTTTCGCGACGTTTCAAAACGTCTTCGGTGCCTCAACTCTAAACCGTTTAACTGAACTATCACGTAGTTATCAAAATGTGTATGTCAGATGTTCGCAACATCCACAGACGGCGTTCGAGGTTCAGCACACTGAGCGGTGCATTAAGGACATAAGCCTTCTATGAAGCAATGAGGACAATCCTCAGTTTACGGACCTAGTCCGCATAATTGCTACTATCAACTTTCAACTAAATTTTCTCTAGGAACATATCTAAACAGTAGAACTGAAGCGCGAGCTACGAGATAATTTGCGAAGACCTTTTGACTATGTTCAGGATAATTAAGTTCATCTTATGAACTCCCACTCAGATAGACATCCCTCTAGTCATCTAAGTGATTACATGATCCGGGTCAACTAGGCCGTGTCCGATCATCATGTGAGACGGACTAGTCAACATCGGTGAACATCTTCATGCTGATCGTATCTACCATATGACTCATGCTCGACCTTTCGGTCTTCTGTGTTCCGAGGCCATGTTTGTACACATGCTAGGCTCGTCAAGTCAACCTAAGTGTTTCGCGTGTGTAAATATGTCTTACACCCGTTGTATGTGAACGTTAGAATCTATCACACCCGATCATCACGTGGTGCTTCGAAACAACGAACTGTCGCAACGGTGCACAGTTAGGGGGAACACTTTCTTGAAATTTTAATGAGGGATCATCTTATTTACTACCGTCGTTCTAAGCAAATAAGATGTATAAACATGATAAACATCACATGCAATCAAATAATAGTGACATGATATGGCCAATATCATATAGCTCCTTTGATCTCCATCTTGGGGCTCCATGATCATTTTGTCACCGGCATGACACCATGATCTCCATCATCATGATCTCCATCATCGTGTCTTCTTGAAGTTGTCTCGTCAATTATTATTTCTACTACTATAGCTAACGGTTAGCAATAAAGTAAAGTAATTACATGACGTTTATGTTGACACGCAGGTCATAAATAAATTAAGACAACTCCTATGGCTCCTGCCGGTTTCCATACTCATCGACATGCAAGTCGTGATTCCTATTACAAGAATATGATCAATCTCATACATCACACATATCATTCATCACATCCTTTTGGCCATATCACATCACATAGCATACCCTGCAAAAACAAGTTAGACGTCCTCTAATTGTTGTTTGCATGTTTTACGTGGCTGCTATGGGTTTCTAGCAAGAACAATTCTTACCTACACAAAAACCACAACGTGATATGCCGATTGCTATTCACCCTTCATAAGGACCCTTTTCATCGAATCCGATCCGACTAAAGTGGAAGAGACAGACACCAGCTAGCCACCTTATGCAACTAGTGCATGTCAGTCGGTGGAACCTGTCTCACGTAAGAGTACGTGTAAGGTCGGTCCGGGCCGCTTCATCCCACGATGCCGCCGAATCAAGATAAGACTACTAACGGCAAGCATATTAAACAAAATCAACGCCCACAACTACTTTGTGTTCTACTCGTGCATAGAAACTACGCATAGACCTAGCTCATGATGCCACTGTTGGGGAACGTAGCACAAATTCAAAATTTTCCCACGTGTCACCAAGATCTATCTATGGAGTCACCTAGCAACGAGGGAGGAGTGGATCTACATACCCTTGTAGATCGCGCGCGGAAGCGTTCAAGAGAACGGGGTTGATGGAGTCGTACTCGTCGTGATTCAAATCACCGATGATCCTAGCGCCGAACGGATGGCACCTCCGCGTTCAACACACGTATGGAGCAGCGATGTCTCCTCCTTCTTGATCTAGCAAGGGGGAAGGAGAGGTTGATGGAGATCCAGCAGCACGACGGCGTGGTGGTGGAAGTAGCGGGATTCCAACAGGGCTTCGCTAAGCGCTGCGGGAGGAGGAAGGTGTGTCATGGGAGGGAGAGGGAGGTGCCAGGGCTTAGGTATGGTTGCCCTCCCTCCCCCCACTATATATAGGGCCAAGGGAGAGGGGGAGGGCGCAGCCTTGCCCCTTCCTCCAAGGAAGGGTGCGGCCAAGGGGGGGAGGAGTCCATCCTCCCCAAGGCACCTCGGAGGTGCCTTCCCCCTTTAGGACTCTCCCCTCCTCTTGTCCCTTTGGCGCATGGGCCTCTAGGGGCTGGTGCCCTTGGCCCATGTAGGCCAAGGCGCACCCCCTACAGCCCATGTGGCCCCCGGGGCAGGTGGCCCCACCCGGTGGACCCCCGGGACCCTTCCGGTGGTCCCGGTACAATATCGCTGACCCCGAAACTTGTCCTGATGCCCGAAATAACACTTCCTATATATAATTCTTTACCTCCGGACCATTCCGGAACTCCTCGTGACGTCCGGGATCTCATCCGGGACTCCGAACAACTTTTGGGTTACCGCATACTAATATCTCTATAACCCTAGCGTCACCGAACCTTAAGTGTGTAGACCCTACGGGTTCGGGAGACATGCAGACATGACCGAGACGACTCTCCGGTCAATAACCAACAGCGGGATCTGGATACCCATGTTGGCTCCCACATGTTCCACGATGATCTCATCGGATGAACCACGATGTCAATGACTTAATCAATCCCGTATACAATTCCCTTTGTCTATCGGTACGATACTTGCCCGAGATTCGATCGTCGGTATCCCGATACCTTGTTCAATCTTGTTACCGGCAAGTCTCTTTACTCGTTCCGTAACACATCATCCCGTGATCAACTCCTTGATCACATTGTGCACATTATGATGATGTCCTACCGAGTGGGCCCAGAGACACCTCTCCGTTTACACGGAGTGACAAATCCCAGTCTTGATTCGTGCCAACCCAACAGACACTTTTGGAGATACCCGTAGTGTACCTTTATAGCCACCCAGTTACGTTGTGACGTTTGGCACACCCAAAGCACTCCTACGGTATCCGGGAGTTGCACAATCTCATGGTCTAAGGAAATGATACTTGACATTAGAAAAGCTTTAGCATACGAACTACATGATCTTTGTGCTAGGCTTAGGATTGGGTCTTGTTCATCACATCATTCTCCTAATGATGTGATCCCGTTATCAATGACATCCAATGTCCATGGTCAGGAAACCGTAACCATCTATTGATCAACGAGCTAGTCAACTAGAGGCTTACTAGGGACATGGTGTTGTCTATGTATCCACACATGTATCTGAGTTTCCTATCAATACAATTCTAGCATGGATAATAAACGATTATCATGAACAAGGAAATATAATAATAACTAATTTATTATTGCCTCTAGGGCATATTTCCAATAAATACATGTCTCATTAATAAAATAAAAATTCAGTTACAAGCCACGTAAATATTGACATTACTTGACTAAAAAGATAGGATAATCCTATGCAAAAAAACCAGCGTGTGTCCCTCTCCACTAAGGAAAAGGAGACAAATCACCTCTTCACCCGAGCTCAACACGGCTTCATCGTTGATCAGCAACTTTACGGACCTCCAAAGTAGTTTGCCTGAAGCAAAACCATTGCCGTTGAAAGAATCAGACCGAGCAACGTGTCCCCGGACACGCCATCGAACTCCAGAACTGACACCTCCGCATGACTACGCCGTCGGAGGAGGAAACCAGAACTGTCAGCCTCCATTCACAAACCCAACACAAGATGAGCCATCTTTCAGCTGTCACTTACGTAGACAATCGTATAAAAAACCGTATATGAGTGACCGTTCACTTCCGTGGCTGTATTTAGGGCATTTTGAAGGGCGGTGAACAAAGTGAATATATGCAAAAACAAAAACAAAAAAACAAAGTGAATACCGCAACAAGATCAGTGATGAATATTTCTCTGAAAAAAACAAGCCAGATTGGCCAAGCGCCCAGTCTCCGCTCTCCACGTAACCCTTCTCCCCTCCCAACCTCCGCGTCGTCGCAAACCCAAATCCTCCTCCCACCCCAACCCCCCCTCATCAGATCACGCGAGCAGGGGGCGCCGGAACCGGATCGGGCGCGGCGGAGGAGGGGGGACGGCGATGATGCACGGCGTGGGGCAGTCGGACGACGCGGCGGCGGCGGCGGCGCTGGAGCTGCAGGAGTCCGGGTGGGAGGAGCTGCGGCGGGAGGCGCGGAAGCTGGAGGGGGACCTGGACGTGAAGCTCTCCTCGTACGCGCGCCTCGCCGCGCGCTCCTCCTCCGCCTCGGCCTCGGCCTCGGCGGCCTCCCCCACCGCCGACCGCTCCTCCTGGAAGTCCACGGAGCTCGAGATCCAGGCGCTGCTCGACAAGCTGCAGGACGTCAACGACGCCATGAGCCGCTGCGCCGCCCCCGCCGCCCCCGCCACCGCCTCCGTCTCCCAGAAGCTCGCGCGCCACCGCGACATCCTGCACGAGTTCACGCAGGTCCCCCCCCCCTCCTCCTCCTCCTCCCCCGCCGCCTCTCCTCTCTGCCCCGCTGCTCACCTCGCTGAAATGGTTGGTTGGTTGGCTGATCCGATCCGATCGATCGGAACAGGAGTTCAGGAGGACGCGGGGGAACTTGAGCTCCATGAGGGAGCACGCCGACCTGCTCAGCTCCGTGCGCGGCGACATCACCGAGTCCAAGGTTTCGTGTCGCCTCTCTCCGGGTCTCCACTTCTCATCAAAGTGTTGTTGCAGAGCGTATGCCCCCGTTCATCTGTTGTGTCGTCTCAGTCTGATCGCCGGGGATTTTCTCTCCAGGCTACGGGCGGCATGTCGCCGAGGGTGCATTTGCTCCGGGAGAGGGCTTCCATTCATGGCAGCGTCAACCAGGTATGGTTCCAGTAGTTGAGTTAGACCAAGCGTATCTAAAATTCTGTTCAATTTCATGCCAGCTGCTTAGCGTCGCACACTCGCACTAGAAGGATCCCCATTTATATTTGTGATGTTCATCATTAGTTCTTGCTCATTCTGCATTCTCTGATCTGATGCACAAAATCATTAATATCTGTGAGTGGTGTCTCATGTGATGTGCAACTTGGGGCAGGGTGTTGGGAATTACACAGCAATAGGAAGAACAGGTTGTTAGGAACACTTACAAGTTACAACCGTGTTTTCTGTACTAATAACAGTGTGAACATTGAACGATGGTTTGAGTGGAGAGGAGAGAAAACAAGTCTACTTTTGTGCAGCGAAACTTTGTCACTGTCAATATGTGTTTGTCTTTGTGATCAACTCTAGCTCATGAGGCACTATGTTCCTCTTTTTTTTTTACCCAAATTCCAGATAGACGAGGTAATTGGGCAAGCTCAAAGCACAAGAGCAGCCCTATCCAATCAGAGGGCCCTGTTTGGAGATGTTCAGGGAAAAGTCAAGCAGTTAGGTGAAAAATTCCCTGTGGTTCGGGGCCTCCTAGGTAATCTGTCGATCCTTAATTCTTTCATCGGACATTAGTCTTTTGGCGGGCATCATCGTATGCTCTCTGCTATTTGACCCGATTCCAGCACCCTAACAATCGAATACATTCTTGTTTGCAGGCGCCATCAAGAGGAAGAAATCAAAGGACACGATCATTCTTTCAGCAGTAATCGCGGCCTGCACCATCTTTTTGATCATCTACTGGCTCTCAAAATGATCGGTGCGTCGTTGGAAAAGCTCGCGACGGGGACTTCCTCTCTCACCACAGAATGACTGACAAGTGACTGCAGATTGCACGATAAAAGGCTGGTGATTATTATCCATTTCTTAGGGCTAGTACGAGGGAATGGGAGATCCCGTTGTGTTTAGCTCTCACCGTGCCGCCGTCGACGCATCTTGTTTCTGGAGATCCCCCCTGTCATTTATACCTAGATCAATTTTGTTTGGTGAATTGCCCACGAGGCCATGCTGGTTCAAGTAAATACGATGACACACTTCTGATACTTCCATCTTACAATGGGAATTGAGCTGTTGCCTGTACAAATACTGTGTTCCATGGAACAAAACCCTTGCCTGTAAGTGTGTTCCATCTTACAATGGGAGTTGAGCTGTTGCTTGCACTATTGCTGCAAATTCATTTCCATGTGCCAAATATTAAAATGTCAATCTCAACATACTACATTCTCTGTGTGTGTGTCAGTGTGTGTGTGTGTGTCAGTGTGGGGGGGGGGGGGGGGGCATGCAAAAAAGTTTGGGGATCAACAAGTACCAGGATCCCATAGACAACCTTAATACACTTCTTAAGATATGTAGTAGCTTCTAGTCAATCACCCGCGTTCCCTTTTTACTCTACAAAAATAAAAGAAAAAACTATGTACACAAAAAGTGACAAGTTTTCACCATTTTGGCGCCAAAGAAGAAACAGCTCGATCCCGTATGAAGAAGAAACACCGCTTAGTTAGCAGCCACATCCTATGATCTTATCCCATTTTACAGCCAGCCACCAAATTCTCATATTGTCAGCCGAGGGAGCTGATCCTGGCCATCTCATCAAGGCCCCAACACGATGTTACATTGGGTGACAATGTCGTCGAAGGTACAAGGAGACCGATTTCTCTCTGCGGTAAATCAGACTCCATACAGGGGTAGAGCTACTCGGACGAAGGAGTAACAAAGCGCCCCTGTGAAGACATAGCTGTCGACCCGGTCAAGAATACCACCTGCATTGCAGCTTTGTGTTAAGCTCGCGAAAAAGCAATGACGCGATGAAGTGTAAGATGTGAGACTCGGAATGTAAAGGACAAAACCGACGGAAACAAGATGTCTAACTTTGGAAAGTATGGTAGTAACTGTTAGAAAAAAGGGTCGATACCAAAGTACGAATGAAATACTCCCTCCGTTCATTTTTATAAGTCATTTCAGACAACTAAAATTGAGCTATTTTGTACACTGTCTGAAATGCTACAACGCCTTATAAAAGTGAACAAAGGGAGTAGATAAAATTGCATGGAGTAGTGCTGCAAAAAAATTGACATGACAAAACATGAGATATAACAAGAACAGAGCTAACAATGTTTACCATGGCCAGGAATGAGCGACCCAGAGTCCTTCACACCAGCATCACGCTTAATAAGAGATTCAATGAGATCCCCGAATAATGAACCCAGAAAGATCAGGATCCCATAAGCAGTAGCACTGATATCAATCAATTAAATAATTAGGCAGGGAAGCAAAGTTTTACGCAAATATATGTCATTCAAGATACTCCCTCCATTTTTATATACAAGGCCACAAACTAAAATTACAGGTACCAAGACAAAAATTAATGTGTGCTTTACAAGTCAATTTGTTTTCTCGTTTACCGGATTAATTAGTGCATGCACATTAGAGAAAACTGAGTGGCCGTGGGAGAGGAAGTAGGTGAGTGTGTCGTTAGGCTAGTCATAGTGGGAGTAACTTAGCAAGTAACATAACGCACTTCGAGAAATTTTTGCTTATGTGGCTTTGTAGTTAATGAGAAGTGGTAACATAATATGTTACTGTAACATAGCGTTTTCCAAGACAAGATGAGTCTACAAGTTAATTAATGAAGTCTTCTATGACACTACTACCATGTTACTTTGCACTATGAATGTAGTAACTTAGACTAGTGTCATATGTATGGCACTAGTATAAGTTACTCTCCACTATGACCAGCCTTATCATCCACTACATGCATGCTAGTAATTAAGTCATGGGTTAGTAGTACGAGGAAACATCATTAATATTTGCCTCGATTATTGTTGGTGGCCTTGTATAGATGCAAAATGTGTTTTTCATAGTGGCCTTGTATATAAAAATGGAGGGAGTACAAGTGGAGAATCTATATGCGGATGTAAACTCAACAAAGAGATACATGCTATCACATGTATGTCGGGTCAACATTCTTTTTTAGGCTAATAGGATATAACCATATAAAATCTTTGTTTATTTGAATTCTGAAGGACGGTAGGAACAGCCTTGTTAAATATTTCAAGAAAATAATGTGCAGATAGAGTTACAAAAATATAAAGAAAAGAACACTGCCCCTACTCCTGGCAGATACCAAAACTGACTTTTTGAGAAACTCTAATTGTTGGAAATCGATATCAATATCAGTTTTTCCATCTAAACTTCATTGAGAGGCATATATTCCTTTGCAACAAGATAACATGTAATGAGTCATGAGTTCCCATGGAGTTATTAGAAAAAATCCTGGCAGTTGTGTATTTCTTGTTGATATATTGAAAACTAATGCGTTATGTTGGTACAATTTTGTTCACCCTAAAACCTAAAATTTGATGGTTTATTGCGTTCAAGTAACCAAATTTCAAGAATTCAGTAAAGAAAAATAATGTTTCGGAACTAGGACAATAACAATAGAAAGGTGTCAGAAGTTAGCAATACCTCAACAGCGATCTTGGCCAGTGAAAGAGAGTCGACAAAAGCACAGTGGTAAGCACACAGCCAGTCAGACCGGCTAAAGCACCCTCCAGGGTCTTCTTAGGGCTTATGTTAGTCAAAGGAGTACGGCCAAATGCCTGAAACGGAAAATGGATAACACGATGACATGATTTACTTTCAAATACACGACTGTCCAAATAAATCACTTGTCTGCAAAAATTCAGACAAGTTGAATGCTTTTTCATTCAACAAACATACATGGCAGGGCAATTGTATGCGTGTCTACAAATTTATACTCCCTCCGTTCCAAAATAGATGACTCAACTTTGTACTAACTTTAGTATAAAGTTGGGCATCTATTTTGGAACGGAGGGAGTAGTAGTTACTTTGGTAGGGAAAAACAATAAACTAGAAGTTCATCTGTGATCTGACACACTTTTTTTATCAGTGTGGTTGTGTCACATCAATGGCAATCTTAACAGGTTGCCCAACAGTAGTTACACCATAAGCTGGATAGCTCCTAACTTCTGACAGGCTTCTGTAGGAGTCTCTTGATGTACACTATATTGTTCAAAACGAGTAAAAAAATTTATAGTGACCCACAGAACTATAGGCAAGTTGTTTCCAGATAAATTAAAACAAACTAAAAAAGGCTGTGTTTTACAATAACATGACAAAGTCAAATGGGGTCAATCAAAATAGAAGAGTAGGAAAGAGCATACCCTTCCACATAGGAAAGCTGATGTATCAGCAGCAATAATGCTAGTAATAGATATCAAGGTTGCTACAAGTCCAACTGTCCAGTGAGCTTGCCCACCAAGAAGTATTGGCCAGTTATGTGCTATACCTGTCAAAGAACACTGGTTATAACTTTTAACATATAACAATAATATATTAACTCACCAAGAACAGAAAAACATCATAATTACTTGCACTGGTAACTGGTAAGCACTTAAAAAATGCACTTTCTTATGAACCCTTAAATCAATTAAAACTATACATAAAATTAATCTCTTATAAACAAACTGTCTCTACCAATACTGCAAATCAAACAGAAAGATGAATCGGTAGAGAAAGGTGACAAGCAAAGAAGTAAGCAGAGAAGTACAAAGAGAATTTGACGACATACTTGTATTTAAGGCAGGAGCTGCTAGTCCGCAACGGAGCTTAACCCAGAAAGAAGGAAGATAGCCACAATAAAATAAACCAAAAACTGAACTAGTTAGCTGAGTGAAACGGGGGTTTCCTCTTTGCAATACCAAAGATATTGCAATAATAAATGCCGATAATGTCAGGGGAACATCCATGCGGCCATAGCACCTACGCAAATATACAGGAGAAATATCAGAACTCAAAGCTGTAGTCATATTAACAGGAACTGACAACCAAATGTAGCAATCCTTCCTTCTTAAGCAACCCCTCCCCACCCACATTACATGCGCACACAAAGAAAAACATATAGCGTAAATTATGATCATCTAAAAAAAATGTCACGAAACTCTGATCTAGTAAAAATGCTACGAAGTTCAGGAGCTGAAGCAATCAAGCAACATCTGTAAGCTGATACCTCGAAAGTATACAAAAATGCACTGATACTTAATTGTTCTTCCGACCCAAGAAATTGAGTGATAAGATGGGGAGTTCGGTGCTGAAATGGTAATCCGTGAGGCCTGATTCGCATCGTGTCTAATGACCCCATGATCAAAATGGTAAGTAATTGTATCAAGCTAAAGCTACAACTTACAGGTTGCAAAGTTTCAATGCCGGCATTTGAGCTAATTCCTACTGTACCATCTTGCCTCTACCTCAAGAATTCCCAACAAAATTAAAGAGTGAGTGAGCCAAAGCAATTTTATGCTCGCACGACCACAACGACGTGAGGATAGCTAGCCCATTTATACCGAAAATTGTGACTAAATACCACATAAATTACAGTATCCACAGCGAAGTTCTAGCTTATTCTGACAGTAGGGCAGAGCAGACAACAAATGCGGGGCTCCCTTACAGCGTAAGGATGGGCATGAGGGCGCAGATGGCGGAGCAGACGCGGGACACGTAGCGCGGCGGAGGGGTGCTGCCGCCGGCGGCGGTGCCACGGACGAGCCCGAAGTACTCGCGGGCACCGGCGAGGACGACGGCGGTCATGGCGGCGGTGAACACCCAGCCGCCGGCGACCACGACGCCGCCCGCGCCGACCCCGATGGCGATGCCCACGAGCACCCTCCGCTGCAGCTGCCGGGCCTTGTCGCTCTTCTCGGCGGCCTCCTCCGCGCGGCCTTCGCCGGCGGAGGCGGAGGCGACGGCGAGGAGCGGGAAGCGGTGTCGGAGGCGGAGCGGCGGTGGGGTGGGGAGGAGGAGGCGGAGGCGGAGCGGGGGCTGGGGCCGTGCGGCGGAGTGGAGGACGAGAGGAGGGTGGAGGCGGGTGGCCGTCACCGTCACCGTCGTCGCCGCCGCCGCCGCCGCAGCCATGGGAGATGGGTGGGGGTCAGGTCGGGCGGAGAGTTCGATGCGAGCAAGGAATTTTCGCTACCGTTGATTTTTGGCCAGAGCTGTAGTAGAGACATCGAAAATTTGTACGTACCTGTATTTGCCCAAAAGGAAAACAATACCTACTAGTAGTACCAAAGAAAATGTAACATTACTCTAAACGAAATTTCAAGTTTGTAAGTTTAAAAGGTGAAGAAACAAAAATAATGGTATGATAAAAAATACAGAATATGACACTCACCTCATATCGGCCTGGAAATGCATGCTTGAGGAAGAAGTGCCAGAAGGTAGACGGATGGAAAGAAAGAAAAAGGAGGGATGCTCACTGAACGTCGACGATGTTGATACTCTCGATGGTTTATCGGTGATGAACAACGTCAACATTCTTAGAATAAATTGTTTGATAAAAATGTCGACGCCTTTCCTCATTGTTGCTGGTGGTTGAACGATATGGAGAAATAAGATTTGGTTGGGCAATTATCAAATTGTTTGATAAAAATGTCGACGCCTTTCCTTGTTGTTGCTGGTGGTTGAACGATATGGAGAAATAAGATTTGGTTGGGCAATTATCAATATGTGGTGTTTACATAATTGACAATGAAAAAGACGAAGCAAAGTAGGAGAAGAAATAACAAAGCAGGTGGATCGCAGATAGAAAAAGTTCATGGGGAGCCCCGAAGAGCTGGGTAATCCCACGTCCTCTAATGTTTAAGTGTCAACACCTAAAAAGGGAAATTCAACCTAGTGGGTGGTTCTCTAAAAAACCACTAGCGGGTAGTTTGAAATCTTTCAGACCATTTAGTCACTCTGTGCATTTGAAAACCGAACCAGAAAACCATACCGAAAATAAATTGAACCGAACCGATTTTATGCTTTTTATGGTTTCTGGTTTCGGTATGGTATGAACTTTTCATACCGATTTGAACTTCGGTTTTTATGGTATATACCGAAAAATCGAACGGTTAACCGAATAAATCGAAGTAAAAAATAAATTTATATTTCTTGAGATAAACAACCATACAAGTTGTCATTTTTCTTGTACATGAGTTAAATTCACTACTAAGCACCTAAATTTTTCTTGTAACATAGTCATTTTTCTCCTTTTAAAATGCTAAGCACATCCATAACCATCAACAGATGAATCAATGCATGTATATATACTTATATATATAGTCATATACTATTTGTGTAAACTAGTATGTGTTTTGAGTCATAAATTTGCAAATTATTATTACGTCATTTTCAAATTCGCGTCAACTTTGGTTTTTATGGTATATACCGAAACCATACCGAAATAATTTGGTATATACTGAAACCGAACCGTATTTTATTTTCATACCATATTTACCGAAGTATTAATACCGTACAAACCGAAAAACCGTATAAACCAAACCATCTAAACCGAATAAACCGAACGCATAGGGTGACCATTTAGGACATGTTTGAGTTAAGCTCATGAATCATCCTATAATTTAGATGTTTTTATATGGTCATGGTGCATCGAATACCCAACGTCACAATGGATAAATTCTGACCAATGGACATTCACAAGATCCTGAAAAATTCGCACATCCTTAAGGCAGCGCCTTGTTTTTTTGTTTGGTATCCGAAAAAAACGGACATCTCTCTGTGAAGAGCACATATCGGTTAGCGATTGCATGATATGGTGAGTTGTTTGCATGAGACGCGTCTGACAGCCACTCTGAAGGAGATTGTTTGATCTAGAACTGTATTTGGCAATCCTCTGCACCTCAAAATATGAATATTACAGCCTGGACGACAGCGACGGGTGCTTTGGCTACCTCGACATGCAAAGATTATCGTCATCTGGCTACCTCAGGCACTTGCCTGTCATGCAGTGTAGAGAAAGAGAATAATTTCAGTCGTTGGTTTCTTGTAGCCATGCTTGAAACTTTTGGGAACACATGCGTGTTGTTTGGTCCTTACTTGAGAACGAATAATAAAAAGGAATGACTCCTCGACGTGTTGCTTCAGTGCTTTGAAGTTACAGAGGTTAGACTCATTATGTTGATATGCTACACTTGAAACCTGCGTATTGATCTAATCTATGACAGAGAGGTATCCCCTGATGATGGAACAGTGTAACTTTTAGACAACTACATGAAATGCGTTGGTCTCTCATGCAAATTCAGCAAGGAAGAAGTTTTGAAGGAACAAAATGCATGCTTTTGATAACGAGGTTGTGTCGATGGTAAAAGAACATGTTGATGGTTTTCTTTTAGAGTCGGATGACTCAACTGCGGTAGTTATGATCTTGAGAGGCATGCTGGAATGATTTGTTTTGCGGCGGTAGTTATGATCTTGAGAGGCATGCTGGAACGATACGTTTTGCGGATTATCGGGTCGTGCTCAATTGCAGTGATGCTTTGAAAGCGGAGTACATGCATTAATGTAAGGGATGACTCTCGTTGTCCAAGACATAACCCTTTTGGTCATTATGCAATCGGCCTCTTCAGAAGCTCTTCATCTTATTAGGTTTAGGTGATGGATTGGTTGATCGGCGGACATCTTGCCGTGAAGATCAGATCATTGATGAGTGCTAGAGAGTTTAGAGAGTTTACTTAGTAAAAGATTAGGAGGGAACAAAATAGAGTGGCCGGTCGTCAGACATACTAAATGTACTTTCGCCGTGTGCATCAAAGTCCTGAAGTATTGATGAATTGTTACCCCACAACTAAAACTTTATAATTTTAGAATAAAACTCTGTAATACATACCTCTGAAAAAACCAACATGAAAACAAAAACAAAAAATCCAAATCGTAAAAATTTGTAGGGGTTCAAAGTCCAAATCCTGCCGACGGGGGGTGCTTGAAAAACCACCCCAAATGAGGGAAACAAACTGAAATAACGAACCGGCTCCGGGGCATCACCGAAGCGGAAAGAAACAGAGAGCCCCCAATCCCGATCCCAATCCCAATCCCAATCCCACCCGGTCCGGCCCAGTCCAGTCCAGTCTCCACCCCCGCCGGCCGAGTCAACCGACGCCCGGACCCCCCCTCGTCTCGTCATGGCGGCCGCGACGGCGACGGCGACGGCGGCGGAGGAGGAGGCGCGCCTGCTGCGGCTCGAGGAGCAGGCGGAGCACGGCGGCGGCGGCGCCTGGGAGTACCTCTCCCTCGCCCGCAGGCTCCGCGCGCGCCGCCCCGCTCCCGTACTCCGCCTCGGCCTCTCCCTCCTCAACGACGCCTCCGCCCGCTCCCGCCTCGCCTCCGAGCGTACGTCACGCCCCTCCTCCCTCCTCCTGATCCCCTCCCCCCTCCCCCGCGCGCGGTACGGATAGATCTCGTCTCGTGGTCCGCCTCGGGCCAGATCTCTTCCCCCGCGTTCCCGATCCGCCTCCCCCTTTCGAGATCTCATCCGCTGAACTGGAATCGCTGCGCTTTTGCGCCCGGAACCGTTGCCGGAACGTCCCTGCGGCGTTCTCAGCTGCTGCTGATGATCTCTCGCCGTGCTCTTGGCCCCAGTACTGAACGCGAGATCGCTTTGTTTCGATGCATGCAGAGTGGACGCTCTACGAGCAGGTGGCGGTGGCTGCCATGGACTGCCAGCGTCTTGATGTCGCAAAGGTGAGGTGCTCTGGTTACGCAGTCACTTTTTCGTTTATGACCATCTCTGGTCCGGTTCTATTCTCTGATTTCGATGCAATTTGACTTTGCCCGCCGAGAATGAAAAATTCAGTTTATCTTGGGTATGGCTACCATTATCTATTGATCAAATCGCCTCGTTTCATGGTTCTGCAGGATTGTATTGGAATCCTCTCCAAGCAGTTTCCTGGCAGCGCTCGTGTTGGTAAGTTTGTTTGGCCCATACAAAGGCAGTTTGCAGATCTAGTTACACTTGGGAAACTTTATGAGCAGAATCATCCAAAAGGGGTTGGTGACAAGCAAGAAACATGTGGTGGAGCCAAGCTAATCCTTTCCAAAATGGGTTTAATGTTTTTCAAATTGGGAAAGGGTTTGTTCAAAAGATTGGACTAAAGTCTGACATGAAACTTCAAAATTATCATGCCAGTTCCGTAAATCTATGCAAGGCTGTGATTGTTTTTAAGACAGCTCACGTTGTCAATAGTCTGAGAAGTGAACTATAATGCGAACGGCGAAGACTATTACTTAAAAATAAATGAAATATGCATAATTGCTCACCATATAATGATATCAACTATTATTGGCTTGGTGAGTTGATTTCTCTGAACAAATATACCTGCACAGTACTTTAGTATATCAAGCCAAATGATGTTGTGGTACACGCCCTTGGAATATACATAGATGTTGATCTTAGGTATTCTACAGGCCAGGGATTGTCTGGTCTAAGAGCATTACTAGTAGAACCCTCAAACCCTCAAACCCTCACCAGCGTTTTAAGGGTCCAAAAATGATCTTTTTGTGCACTTTTACGGGTTGAAAAACAGGGGCAAAGATTAGAACCCTCAAACCCAACCCTTATAACGGAATATTCCCCATGAACGACGTTGTCGTTGCACGCGGGAGGTCGATGGGGCGGCCGCCGGCGAGGGAGCGACTAGCAGCGGCGGTCGCGGGCGTGGACGCGGGAGTTGGGAGGATTTTTCCCTCCCGCGCGAGTATAACCGCCAAATGAGGGTTGGGGTAGGTTTTGCTCCCCAACCCTTACTTTTGAGGATTGGGAGAGGGTTTGAGGGTTGGACCTTTAAATTTTTTTGAGGGTTTGAGGGTTAAGGGGTTCTAGTCTACGGCTTTTTTTCGACGAAAACTGTAAAAAAAGAAGTTATTTTTAAGGGTTTGAGGGTTTGAGGGCTCTACTAGTAATCCTCTAAAGTAGGAGGGCAAGGTGTTGCTTGAGGGTGAAGGTGTAATACATGGACATTTTTGTTAACTAAGAACCAGTTATGGGTTACCTAAATCCTGGTGTACACAAAAGCGATGTAAACACCTAAGTTTGGAACACATTTTTTTTATTCAAGTATACCAGAATTGATATCTGTCGAGTCATATAATGCTGGTTATTATGGCCATCTTTCTGTAAATTCTGAACACACTTGCTCTAAAATGCAGGCCGGCTAGAAGCCCTGCTGTTTGAGGCAAAGGGTGATTGGGCTGAAGCTGAAAGAGCTTATGCACTTATCCTGGAAACCAACCCATTTGATCAGGTAAAAATTTGATATGCAGGAGGAATTTGATTTTCTTTGCTTTCTAGAACCATTCAAATGCTAAGGATGATACCTTAGTACGGTGTCATTTTACACAAAATATCCTCCTTGTTTGGTTGTCAGATTGTCCACAAGAGAAAAATTGCTATTGCAAAAGCACAAGGTGACATGTCTTTAGCAGTTGATTATTTGAACAAGTATTTGGAATTGTAAGTATGCATCCACTTCTTTTATGGACCAGTTACTGCCTCCTATATTTTTCTTATTAGAACATATTAAGTTATTAACCCTTTCCCTGTGTTAGATTCATGGCGGATCATGATGCATGGAGAGAGCTTGCTGAAATTTATGTTTCCTTATTAATGTGAGATGTTCAATCTTGATTGATTCAACATAATATGGTCAGATGTGAAAATACTAACTTATATGATGATTTTTTTTGCCAGGTACAAACAAGCCGCCTTTTGTTACGAGGAACTAATATTGGCTCAACCAACCATTCCACTTTATCATCTAGCTTATGCTGAGGTAAGTGGACCAAACACAGCCTTTCGTGGAAATAAATAGAAAAGTTAGAATTATCTGTTATGAAATTTGTCATTATTCTGTTGATGATTTACTGATGGTCCCTTTCTTCCAATGGTAAATGATGAATGGTCGAATACCACATGAGACGACAATAACTATCAAAGATCCAATTAAAATGAAGCACACCAATTCAACATTGAAGTTAACAAAAACGTTACAAAATAATTATGTATAGTGATATAATGAGCAAGATTTACGAGTCGACGAGTTGTTCCGAGGTTGAGACTGGTAGGCTAAGCGTAACTAATCGACACTAGTCGACACTGAAGTTGCGACTCATAGACTAGTTGACACTGAAGTGTAGTCGGCCATGGAGTTGAGACTCATAGACTAGTCCATAGACTAGTCTTGACTAGTCCTTGGACTCATAATCCATAATGAGGCATAAGATTAAAAATAGCAAGTGTATTAAGTTTTATAAGTTGTGTTTCTCAAGATAATGATCCATGTGAGAGATGAATTGAAATGAAAAAAATGACACCCATCTTTATAAAACCTCTCAGGCATAGATGCATAAGTGATGAAGTATTTTGACACCGACTTATAGGCTATCATAATATGCAATGAATCAACATGATTTGATGAGTGATTCAACTGTGTATATTTTCTACCAATTGAGGTCCCACATCTAGTTGTGATCAGCCATGAAAATCGATTTTAGCAATTTAAAGACAAAGACTGGCTTTCATTGAAGCTGTCATCTTAAAGGAGTTTTGTTGGGTATTTATTCAAGTTAGCAGTTTCTTTCTGTTTATTTTAGAAGTCATGTTGTACTAGGCGGACGGGGCATGACATAGGCTGATAAGCAGATATGTGTCTTTAGGGTGGGAAACTGTAGGAGCTTATTCTTGTGGGGTCTGCAAGAAACGGAAGTTGCATGGTTTTATCTTACTGGTTTTGTGTGGTTGGTGGGAGAGGGCATGCTGAGCCCAGAAGTAGAGTTTATTTGACGTGCATATATGGCAATACGATGATCAGTGCTATTTATTTGTTTAATAGTCCTTCTGGTGGGATGCAAAATCGCCCAACGTTTCTGATTCGTATAAATGACTAAGTCAAGCCAATGCCATGTCCTGATTCTGCCGAAGGCGCAGTTGATTTCATGCAATGCGAGTGCACAGCTTATCCTTGCTGAGTGTCGCCTCTTCTTTTATGTTGAAGGTTTTGTACACACTGGGTGGTTTGGAAAACCTTCAAACCGCTAAAAAGTACTACGCGTCGACTATCCAGTTAACTGGGGGCAAGAACACGAGAGCTCTCTTTGGCGTGTGCTTGGTAAGACGGACGGACATCTTGGAAGGGTCCCAGTTGCCTTTATATTTTATTTATTTATTTATCCACAGTAGTGATCCTTGATGCATATACATCCTTGATCCCCACAGTGCAGCGCAGCAATTAGCCAGCTGACCAAAGGGAGGAACAAGGAGGAGGAGAGCTCGGAGCTGCAGAGCCTGGCCGCAGAGGCACTGATGAAGGATTACAAGCGGCGCGCGCCGTCCATGGAGGCGCTTGTCGCGGGCATGCTGAAGAACATGAAGCTCTCCTGATCTGACCCTTGTTGGCTCACAAGGGCTTTAGCTTTAGCTAGCTGAGCGAGCGAGCACTAGTGCCTCACGCATGCGGTGGGCTCTGCTTTGGAGATGGCAAATCCTTCCAGCAGCATTGTAAAACTTTATTTACGAAAGATCCTTCCTTGTTTCCATATATGTCGTTTTTTTTGATTGTTTTTGTTGCCATAGAGCAATAAGGAAAACAACACTGTACCATTGTAGTTTTGAATATAGACGAAAGTTTTTGATCTGTAATAGATGAGTACGTTAAATCTCTAAATGGATCACCTTTTCTTCTTCTTTAGATAGACGTTCAAGCCGTTCATGTATACACCTCTGTTCCTAAATAGTTTTGATCCACTATCTATTTCTTTCATGTGGCTAAATACTACTAGTACATCTGTTTCTAAATGTAAGACGTGTTGACAGTTTAATTTGCAGATCATAGCTTACCTTCTCAACTTTCCAGCACAAGAAGTGCCTACAATGGGTATTCACAGTCTTCATGAGATGGTGGCGGTATGTTCCTGGTATCTCCGGTGGGAAAGGAGAAAACTCGTGCATAAGGAGCCGGTCCAAGATGCAAGGAGAATTGCGCAGTCAGTTTGGGCTCTTGCATGGAATTTTATCATTGCATGTGATGCAAAGGCATCGATGAAGAGAGGAGGATGGTGCAAACCACCAAATGGCCTTTGACATTTGACATGCTGAACGGGCCTATGGGAACAGTAATCAGAGACGATAGGGGCCATATGACTGTCGCTGGAAACAAACTGGTTGATTCATGTTATCATGTTCTGATGGCGGAAGCGATGGCTCTCAAGTTTGGTCTCTAGATTTGCATTGACAGCGGGCTGTAACAAAATTGTGGTCAACTCTGACAATCTGGAACTCACAGAGACTATGAAAAATGGAGGCCATTTTGCTGGGAATGCGACAACCATTATTGATGACTGCTATCATCTGGCATGCGAGTTCCGCTATATTACTTTCGGGTTTTGCCCAAGAGAAGCGAATACTGTGGCTCATGAATTAACTAAACTAGCTAGATTTTCTTTTTGTAACGAGTGGTTTGAAGATGCTTCAATTGAGCTACTTCCTCTGTTGATGAAGGATGTAAACTTGATTACGAGTTAATAAAGAGGAGGTGAAGTTATAAAATAATAATAATTAAACTGCCAAAACATATTGCATTCAGGAACAGAGGCAACAGTTATGATCAACTATATATTTCCCCCAGAAATTGATGGAGAGACGTTTGCACAAATTCTCCGGCTACTTGGCCATTGTTTCATCTGCTTGCTCAACTCTTCTTCCTCTATGTTGACACGAGTCGAGCCCGCTGGTTTTATCTGACATTACCCTTTATCGCTTTATCGTTAGGTGACCAACCTACAAACCCCAATTTGATCTACCTCCGCAACATTTCCACGTATCCTAACCTATTTCTTCCATCTTATTTGACTTCTATGCTGCTGCAACATATTTTGTTTTTTCTCTCTTTTTTTGAGAAGGAGGTTGAAACTTCCGGCCTTTGCATCATTGTGATGCACACATCCAGTTTTATTAAAGCTAACGCAATCACTCAAGACTAGCACGTCAACAAGAAGGCAACGCCTTCAACAAGATAAGGACATAAGTGGGCCTATTTGTTTAATTACGACTTTAGCACGCACACAGATCAGTGAGATGATGGCACACTACGGCTAGCAATCGACAGCACGTACTGCAGAGTCAGGTCATGCACATTGCTCGATTGTGTTCTTCTTAGCAAATCTTGACAATGTACTAGGAGGATTAATCACCTCAAACATCAACAGCCTTCCGCGTATCCTTTTTTTTTTTTTGCTTTCAGGAATACGCCCGTCATTGCTATGAGGATGATGGTGTGTATGTATATTTTTCAGATACGCCTGCAGGTGTTTTATTGAACATACGCCGTTCAGCACACACAAAAAAGATCCACCATCCTTTTCTTCTTTCAGTTGTCATACAGTACAAAATTGCTTCATTGTTGATTAGATGCTATGTCATATCGTCTGAAAACAATGTCTCTTTCATGATTTCAACATGCCAATGTGGTGTGGTCGATGCCAAACTAGTGCTCCGTTTGTGTTTTTTAAGATGCTTTGTAACGCACGGATACTTTGCTAGTACATGCATACATACATACATACATACTCTCTCCGTATATAAGATTTGATCAAAGTCAAACTTTTAAATGTTTGACCAACTTTATAGAAAAAAATATCAACATCTAAAATACTAAAGCTATATGGTATGGAAATTAATTTCATGATGCATCTAACAATACTGATTTCATATTATGAATCTTGATATCTTTTTTATAAACTTAGTCAAAGTAAACAAAAGTTGACTTTGACAAAATCTTATATGCAGACTAAAAAGAAACGGAGGGAGTACATACATACATAGTACATATTGACGGGCATACACGCCGTGTGAAAATATGTATTTGCACATCTTTAAAATTAAAATTTGGCTAAAAAAAAGAAAAGAGCATGGAAAGAGTCATGGCCAAGAAAAGAGAGAGGAGGGGAGCGGAAGCCGGGAAGACTGAGCGGAGGAGCGACTGGTAGCTAATTTGGGCGCGTGAAGCTCTCCCGGCCTCTCACCGTCGTCCACCCCCCATACGTGGTGCAGCTAGCATGTGTATATGTATCTATATATATATATAAAGCCCACCTCCTTCATCCTCACAACGCAATACAATCTCTTCTCTCCTCCTGCCAGCTTACAAGCCAACCAACGCAGCGCAATGGCGGCGGTGCAGCAGTACACGGTGGCGCTCTTCCTCGCCGTCGCCGTCGCCCTCGTGGCGGGGCCGGCCGTCTCCTACGCCGCCTACGCCCCCGGCGCCCCGGCCACCCCCGCCGCCCCAGGGACCCAGCCCAAGGCGACGACTCCGGAGCAGAAGCTGATGGAGGATATCAACAACGGCTTCAAGGCGGCCGTGGCGGCCGCAGCCGCCGTCCCTCCGGCCGACAAGTACAAGACGTTCGAGGCCACCTTCAGCGCGGCCTCTAACAAGGCTTTCGCAGATGTCCTCAAGGCCGCCGCCTCCGGCCAGATGCCCGCCCAGTCAGCCTCCATGGCATCACTCTCCAAGAGCCTCGAAGCCTCCTACAAGCTCGCCTACGACAAAGCCCAGGGCGCCACCCCCGAGACCAAGTACGACACCTACGTCGCCAGTCTCACCGAGTCGCTCCGCGTCATCTCCGGCGCCTTCGAGGTCCACTCCGTCAAGCCCGCCGCCGAGGAGGTCAAGGGGATCCCCGCCCCCCAGCTCAAGACCATCGACCAGATCGACGCCGCCTACAGGACCGCCGCCACCGCCGCCGACGCTGCCCCGGTCAACGACAAGTTCACCGTCTTCGAGTCCGCCTTCAACAAGGCCATCAAGGAGACCACGGGCGGCGCATACGACAACTACAAGTTCGTCCCCGCCCTTGAGTCCGCCGTCAAGCAGGCCTACGCCGCCACCGTCGCCTCCGCGCCCGAGGTAAAGTACGCCGTCTTTCAGGCCGCCCTGAGCAAGGCCATCAATGCCATGGTTGAAGCCGAGAAGGATACCGGCGCCGCCACTGCCGGTGGCTACAAAGCCTGAGCTCGCCAACAACACACATCCATCACGCACACATACTATGCTGTGTATGTATGTAGTACGTACGTGTGTGGCCTTGGCGGCCAGGGATTTTCCTGATGCTTCCTTCTTGGTTTTCGTTTCATGCATGCAGCCGCGATCGACCGTGTGTGCATGTGCCTGTAATAATAACAAAATCTTTGTAATCTTTTTCTATGAATTTGTAATCCCCATGACAAGCGGGATCAAATCGGCATATTGTATAGGGCAGTGATCTGCACCGGTGCGCCGGCCCAACTGTTAGGCGGGTCGTATCTGAAACGTTAGTTTGTCTTTTGCACACCGTCAAATCAGCCTTTGAATCGTTTTTTTTCTCAATAGAAAATCATGTCCAATTCAAAACAACTATTTCGTGCCGGACACCCCGCCATGGACTCTCCGAGGGCTGACCTTGAAGCATCACCAGCTCGCCGCCGGTCGCCGGTCGCCGTCCTTGCTGCCGGCCGCCGTCCATCTTAGTCGTCGCCGTCGTAGCACCGCCATGCCGTGGCTGCAGCTCCTGGTGTCGCCGGGAGCCACCATGCCATGGTTGAAGCCTTTTCACACAACGGTTGAAGCTTTTTTCATGTACAGTTCCTGCTTTTGCGCTTGCGTCATGGCTGGTCCCAAATTCCATCACCTTTGATGGGGTAGTAGCAAAAACAAAAGACGGTGGTAGCAAAATACAAAGACCATTGTAGCAAAACTTAAAGTGGTTCCAGCAAAAATAAGATGGATCCAACAAAAATTCAAAAACAGGGTGGTAGCAAAAACTAAGACGGCAGAAGCAAATTTCAAAGACTATGGTAACAAAAGGCTAGAGTGGTTCCAGCAAAAAGATGGATCTAATTAAGCAAAAAATATCAAAAGACGGACTTCAACGGTAGCAGCAAAAAACAAAATGATGATAGCAATGTTTTGGACTGGTTGCAGCAGAAGGCACTCAAACAAGGTGGATCCTAGCAAAAAATATAGCTGATTCCAGCAAAACAAGAAGCCAGATGGAGCAAAAAATACCACCGATTGAAGCTCCCGCTAACACCGATTCCAGCATCTCGTCCGCTCGTGCACAACGTAGTCGCCGTTCCCGCACGGGTGGAGCACGATGACGCTCGCCGGAGCAGCATGGCGACAGGTCGAGGGCGAGGCGCTCGCCGGAGCAGCGTGGGGGCAGGTCAAAAGGCTGGAGAAATGTGGAGGTAGGTAGATGCAGCCCCTCGTCAGAGCAGCACGGGGGCAGGTGGAGGCGAGGAGGTCGCCGGAGCAGCGCAGAGCGACGTGGATGCGTCCGCTCGCCGGAAATGCGCAGAGCAGATGGAGGCGGACGTCGGCGGAGCAGAGCAGGTCCTGTTTGATTTCAGGAAAAAATGAGTGAAAGGGATAAGGGAGGACAAAGATGGATGCGGTTTGCAGGACCCATAAATAACGCGTGGGGAGTGGACGTGGCTGGCTCATAGGATCTAACGTGGCGCATGAGCCGGCCGAAAGTTCGGCCGGCGCACCGAACATGAATGTTTTCCAAGGGATAAGGGAGGACAAAGATGGATGCGGTTTGCAGGACCCATAAATGACGCGTGGGGAGTGGACGTGGCTGGCTCATAGGATCCAACGTGACGCATGAGCCGGCCGAAAGTTCGACCGGCGCACCGAACATGAACGTTTTCCTATTGTATATCTATATCTATCGCTGGCTCGAGTTTCTCTTGATTAACTCATGGAAATCAAGATTGCCTTTTATATCAGTATTTTCTTAGAAGATCCTTTTTATATTAGTATCAGGATTATTCCTTGTTTGGTCTTTCCCCCTCCCCTCCCGCGTCCCACGCGGGTCCGGGAGGCAACCCTAGCACCGCCGCCGCCACCTCCCTCCCTCTCTCCCTCCTCCCTCGCCGCCGCCAGGGGGTACGAGCGGGCGAAGCCCGGTCATCACCGGCGGCGACGTTGTGTGGGAGCTGCGGCGCGGGCCGGATCTCGCCGGCTGGGATGTTGCGCTCGATGCCAGGCGTAGCGGCGCTCCGGAGTGGGCCAACGATGGTGGCGTGGCGTCGGGCGGCATGGTGGTGGTGCAGGTCGGCGGGTGGCATCGACAGCGACTGCCTCGCAGTAGCGCCTCGGCGCCACGTCTGGCGCTGCAGGTCACGGGCGGCCCCTCTCGCCGTGGATCTCGGGTGGAGGGGCGGCACAACAGTGGTGGAGATGGGCGGCCCCGGCTGGACGACGGCGCTCGGCGCAGGAGGGCCTCCCTGGTGACCTCTCATGGCTGCGGCCTCAGCGGTTCCGTGCTCCCTCCCACTAGTAAAAATATGGCTTTGGCCGAGGCCTGAAAAGCCCATTAATCCCGGTTCACTCACGAACCGAGACCAATGGGTGCATCGGTCCCGGTTCGCGAGGCCAGGGCGCCGGCCAGGCCTCGTGGGCCATTGACCCCGATTCATCTAACCCCTTTGGTCCCGGTTCCAGACACGAACCGGGACCAATGGGCCTTTGCTCCTGGCCCACAACCACTGGTCCCGGTTGATGGCTGGAACCGAGACCAAATGTGGTCCTTTAGTCCCAGTTCTAGCCACCAACCGGGACTACAGAGTGGCCTATATATACCCCCGCCCTTGCGCGCGAGCAAAGCCATCGCTCTGTTTTTTTTGCCCGGCCGTGGGAGAGCTTTGTGGTACTCTAGCTCACCTCCTATGCACATGAGGTGTTCGATGAAATGCCCGAGCCACACTTAAGATTTCTCCTCTCGAAGCTCCTTGTCCAAACTCCATTTTCCTCAAGATTTGTCTAGGTTTGGCGGTCCGTCCTGTTCCATCCCCGTCCTCCCCACCGTCGATCGCTCACGCCGGTCTCGCCTCTGGCACCACGTGGTGAGCCTCTTGTTCTTATCTTCTTTCTAAAAGAAAAAAGTTCTTACTGGTATGATTTAGATAGATACTTGTATAATTTTCTTACTTTTATTATTGTTTGTTATTATATAGTGTGATGGTTTTGGTATTCGCCTCCGTCGGCGCTCGTCCTGTCTATGATTTAGATGTGGTATATATTGTCTTTGATAACTATTTGTTTCATTTAGTGTTGATGACAATTATGCCGACCAACGTGACATAGATTTTTTTATCTAGGAGGTATGTGAACCAAAAATTCCAATCGACCCTATTGTCGAGAGGTTAAATTTAGATAAGAGGAAAACAATTACTTGAAGAAAAAAATTGAAAAAAATTGAGGAGGAGAAGATGATATTGGAGTTGCATGTTGCGGATGTCGTCGATGACCACAAGATCAAGATGGAGGCAATGCGCTTGAAGATTAGAAAGATTAGAAAACATGCCATTCACACCGAGGCTTGGTATCATTATGTCGTTGGATCAATTGTTACCTTAGTTGCGATTATGATCGCATTTGTTTTTACATAGAAATGGTTTACATAGTTTCAATGTATGGTTTAATTAGATGCTCTGAAGAGCTATATGTTGTTCAATGAGAACTACGTATGTACTTTGGTTTCAATGTGATGATGAACTTCTATTAATTTGGTCACTTCTGTATTCATGATGTTCTGTAATGGTTTTTGACACACTTAATTATATATAATGCACGCAGATGAACCGACAATGGATGTACGGCAATAGACGCACCTCATAGTACATTAAGGGCGTGCATAATTTTCTCGAAGTGGCCGAGGCAAACAAGCATAATGGTTTTATGTGTTGTCCATGCCCTATATGTGGGAATACGAAGTCTTACTCTGATCGGAAAATCCTTCACACCCACCTGCTTCATAAGGGTTTCATGCCACACTATAATATTTGGACCAAGCACGGAGAAAGAGGGGTTATGATGGAAGACAACGAAGAAGAATAGGATGATGACAACTACGTGCCCCCTGAATATGGTGATGCTGCAATGAGGGAAGCTGAAGATCAAGAGGAACCAAACGATGTGCTCGATGATGATCTTTGCCGGGTCATTGTTGATGCAAAGAGACAATGAGAAAGTGAAAAGGAGAAGTTGAAGTTCGATCGCATGTTAGAGGATCACAAAAAAGGTTACACCCCAATTGTAAAGATGGCAACACAAAGCTTGGTATCACACTGGAATTGCTGCAGTGGAAGACAGAGAATGGTGTACCTGACAAATGATTTGAGAAGCTACTGAAAATATTGAAGAAGAAGCTTCCAAAGGATAACGAATTGCCCGACAATACGTACGAAGCAAAGAAAGTTGTGTGCCCTCTAGGACTGGAGGTGCAGAAGATACATCCATGCCCTAATGACTGCATCCTCTACCACGGTGCGTACGAGGATTTGAACGCATGCCTGGTATGTGGTGCATTGCGGTATAAGATCAGACGAGATGACCCTGGTGATGTTGACGACGAGCGCCCTAGGAAGAGGGTTCCTGCCAAGGTGATGTGGTATGCTCCTATAATACCACGGTTGAAACGGCTGTTCAGAAACAAAGAGCATGCCAAGTTGATGCGATGGCACAAAGAGGACAGTAAGAAAGATGGGAAGTTGAGAGCACCTATCGATGGGTGGCATGCAATGGGGAAAAATCGAGAGAAAGTGGGGGGGGGGGACTTTGCAGGTGGCGCAAGGAACGTATGGTTTGGTTTAAGCGTGGATGGCATTAATCCTTTTGGGGAGCAGAGCAGCAATCATAGCACCTGGTCCATGACTCTATGTATCGATAACCTTCATCCTTGGTTGTGCATGAAGCGGAAGTTCATTATGATGCCAGTTCTCATCCAAGGCCCTAAGCAACCTGGCAACGACATGAATGTGTACCTAAGGCCATTAGTTGAAGAACTTTTACAGCTGTGGAATGGAAACAGTGTACGTGTGTGTGATGATCACAAACATCAGGAATTTGACCTACATGCGTTGTTGTTTGTAACCATCAATGATTGCCCTCTCTCAGTAACCTTTCAGGACACACAAACAAGGGATACCACGCATGCACACACTGTTTAGATGACACCGAAAGTATATATTTGGACAAATGCACGAAGAATATGTACCTGGGGCATCATCGATTTCTTTCGACCAACCATCAATGTCGAAAGGCAAGCATTTCAAAGGCGAGGCAGATCACCGGAAGAAGCTCGCCGTCCGTACTGGTGATCACATACTTGCTATGGTCAATTATTTACAAGTAATATTTGCAAAGGGTCCCGACGGACTATCTGTTCTGAATGACGCTGAGGGACGCGCACCCATGTGGAAGAACAAATCTATATTTTGGGACCTACCCTACTGGAAAGACCTAGAGGTCCGCTCTGCAATCAACGTGATGCACGTGACAAAGAATCTTTGTGTGAACCTGCTGTTGGTGTCAAAACCGGCAGATCTCGGGTAGGGGGTCCCAAAGTGTGCGTCTAAGGTCGAAGGTAACAAGAGACAGGGGACACGATGTTTACCCAGGTTCGGGCCCTCTCTATGGAGGTAATACCCTACTTCCTGCTTGATTGATCTTGATGAATATGAGTATTACAAGAGTTGATATACCATGAGATCGTAATGGCTAAAACCTTAAAAGTCTAGCCTATATGATTATGATTGCCTCTAAGGACTAAATCCTCCAGTTTATATAGACACCGGAGGGGACTAGGGTTGTACAAAGTTGGTTACAGAGAAAGGAATCTTCATATCCGAATGCCAAGCTTGCCATCCACGCCAAGGAGAGTCCCATCTGGACACGAGTGAGAGTCTTCGGTCTTGTATCTTCACAGCCCATCAGTCCAGCCCATGTCCAATAGGACGGATGCTCGAGGACCCCTTAGTCCAGGACTCCCTCAGTAGCCCCTGAACCAGGCTTGAATAACGAGGTGTCCGACGCGCAGATTATCTTCGGCATTGCAAGGTGGGTTCCTCCTCCGAATACTCCAAAACAACCTTCGAACATAAAGAACGTGTCCGGCTCTGCAAAACAAGTACCACACACAACCGCAGAGAGTATAATATTTCATGAGTCCAATCTACTGACAACTTTTTGTAGTGTGACACCACGTCGCTACCCGGTCATTATTTTGAACCTTTTTTGGCCTGCCGCTCCATATTTCGAGATGCGGTTTTATTGGCATGTCTTGTCAAAGCAGAGATCGTGTCCCCTTATTACGGGATTCTCATCAATACGAGTATGGGTAATCCAACCGTGCCGCCTACACGGCCCTTGGGAATAGGCGAGTTTTATGGCGAGTGGGGAGGCGCTTGATATTCACTGCCTTTATAAGGAGATATGATTCCTTTCCTTCACCCATGCCTTCTCTCTCTCTGCCTACCCACTCTCGAGATCCAGCGCCCAAGTTCTCATCTTTTCCGTCTCAAAAAAGCACTCCGATCATGTCCGGATCCGAAGCGCAGGGCAAGTGGATGGTCTCCTCCATCAAGGAGAAGGACATCACCCAGCTTCGGGAGGCCGGGTATTTAGCCAAGGAGGTCGCCCACCGGCTTCTGGCCGAGGGACAGATCGTCCCTACCACGGAGCCCCATGAGAGGGTAGTTTTCATCCCCCACTTCATCCGCAGACTGGGATTTCCTCTCCACCCATTTGTCCATGGACTCATGTTTTTCTATGGGCTAGATTTCCATGATCTGGCCCCAAATTCCTTTCTCACTATCTCGGCATTCATTGTCGTGTGTGAGGCTTTCCTCCACATCCCACCCCACGTCGGATTGTGGCTGAAGACCTTCAATGTGAAGCCGAAGGTGGTGGGCGGCCAACATGCGGAGTGCGGAGGCGCCATGATAAGCAAAATGTCCAACGTCCCGTGGCCCAAAGGCACCTTCGTGGAGACCGTCAAGGGGTGGCAGAAGCTGTGGTTCTAAATCACAGAGCCCCGCGACACTACCTGGGCCGCGTCTCCCGAATTCAAATCCGGGGCCCCAATGCGGCTTACCTCCTGGCAAGAGAAGGGCCTGGATTGGTCTTCATCGGACGAGCTGACAGCGCTTTAGATGTGCATCAGGAGCATGGTGGACAAGAACGTCAAGCTTGTCAATGTGATCCAGGTGATGCTAGTTCGCCGGATCCTTCCATGCCAGAGCCGGGCTTGCCATCTATGGGAGTTCGATCCAGCCGAGTACCAGACCTTGCAACGGTTCTTCGGAACTATGCAAGAAGATATCTAGAAGGTGCTCTTCAAGGCCAACGAGACGTGGCCGAAGACGACCGAGGACCGTGAGCACGACCTGGCCCATCCCGCCAGTTCGGTAAGTTTTTTGTATTTCAAGGTGTATCCTTTACTTGCTTACTCAAGGAGGATGTCTAAACTTCCCTATTTGTTTTTTTAGGGTTGGAAAATGAAGGTGGAGCGGATTTAGTGTCCGGCTCCGCTGCCCGAAGAACCATCCATCCCGCTTCTGACGAAGATGTTGGTTCCGGCGCCCTACAAGGCGCCGGAGAAGAAGGCCAAGGGGACCAGAGGTGGCCTCCGTCACAAGGGCACTTCGGACATGGCGTCCGAAGACGCCGAAACTCACTCCTCCGCCGCCAAAGATGACAAGGAGGAGGAGGAGGAGGAGGAGGAGGAAGAAAGCAACCCCTCCCTGAGGGGGGAAGGAAGAAGAGGGCAGCCTCCACAAATCTAGAGGCAGATGCGTCCAAGAAGGGAAAGGTCTCCCTCGCGGATAACTCTGCGTGGGACATCGATAGCAGCCCAGAACGGCGCCCCCGGGATAAGCCCCTGGCCGAATAGTGAGTATCCAAAGACCCAGACGCATTCATGTATCAGCCTTTTTACTTCATAATTTTAACATGTTGAATCACGCACTTGCAGTCCGGCTCGTTCCAACCTCGAGCGATCCTCATCTTCGGGGAACTTGCTGGACCCGAAGGTGATGGACAACGGGTCCCTTCCGGCGGCCTCCTCTCCCAGGGCCATGGATGACACCGAGGTGTTGTCCCGAAGGATCCTAGGCCAGGGAGAGATGCAGGAGGCCATCAGGGCGGCGCCAGAGGGCGAAACCTCGGCCGCCAGACACATGGGGGAGCGAATCCCATGAAGACTAGCAATGGGGGCCATGTCCAATTTGGACCCCAGCCAAATACGGCCCCGGAGACCCATAAGGCTCCGGAATCCGGCAAGTGGCCTCCTTCATCAGAAGGAGGTGTGCCCATCCCGCTGTTGACCTCTATCCAACCAGAGGCACCGGATACTCTACTGGAAGCGCCGCGAAGTGCTTCCATTGTTGAGGAACACCATACCCTCATGGGTGCGGTGATTGAGAAGATTCAGTCCGCAAATAGCGGAGTGACCGAAGCCTGCGCAAGCCTTCTAACAGGCTTTGAGGTAAGCAATGCAATTATGTAAAAAGAAAGTCACAGTATAGACAGTAGCCCCTGAGACTTTGTCCAGTGTTCGGAAAGAAGAGCCGAACATAGGATCAAATAGTTTTTCGCAGGAGACTAACCATATATGTCTATGTGAATAAGCAGGCATCACTGGTAGCCGCGACTTCTCATGCTGCCGAAGTCTTCGGACTGAAGCAGAGGCTGGAGCAGACCGAGGAAGAGCTCGGTCGTGCGAAAAAGCATCTGGAGGACAATAAAGGTATGCAATGACCTTGTGCATGTCCGGAAAGGATGCATGTTTTTGTGTTGACCACAGTGCCATGATATTTTCGTAGGGGCGGCAAACGAGGTGGAGATCCTCAAGAAGGCGCTGGCCGAGGCCGAGGAGAGAACGACAAAGGAACAAGCCGCCCATGAAAAGCATGAGGCCAGAGTTGGTAAGGTCCAGCAGGAGCTCCAGGACGCCGTGAAGGAATACGAGTCCTTGGAGCGCCAGAATGCGGACTAAGAGTCCGAACTCGCTAAGGCCCGCCAAAGTGCACAAGAGGCCCGGGCCAAAGCCCAAGGCACCCTCCAGGAAATCCAAGAGGCCAAGAAAATCGTGGCGGGTAAGGATTTTATTATGCAAAGCAAGTATGTGAAGAAGAGGTATCTCTTACTGACCCAGATTTGGAGTTCTCCAGGGCGTTCGCGGATCTGCTGCGCAGTGTTTCTGACACTGCGGAATTCTTCCGAGCCGAAGAGGGGAGCTCAACGGAGAAGCTGTTCTAGTCGCAATACCTTGCACCAGAACATCCGGTGCCCTTTAGCGATCAACTAAAACTGCTGGTCGAGCTGCATAGGGTGGCTGAACTAGCCATGAAGGATTTGGTAATCCGGCTATGGCCTGCCGAAGCCGTACCCACCAGCTACTTCGGGCTCGTGAAGCGGCTTGTCGATGCCTGCCCTCGGCTTGATGCCATCAAGCGATCGGTCTGCATAGAAGGTGCGCGGATGGCCTTCGCCCGTGTCAAGATACAATGGGAGAAGATGGACGCTGTCAAGCTCGCGACCGAAGGACCGCCCACGGGCAAGGAGCACCGCATGCCCAAGCTGTATTTTGAAGATGCCCTGAAGGGATCTCGTATTGTATAAGGGCAAAAGACATTATTTTTGAATGAATACATTCATGATATCCCGCCTTGTATGATGAAAACAAGGCTAATATGTAATATAATGCTTTGCTGTTTATTATTTAAAATTTTACCTCCTATGCAGCCATTTTATTAAGTCTGAGATTTGGCCAGTCGTCGGCTTCAACCCCCACGTAGGTAGTACGGGGGTGTTCGGGATGAATCTAAAACACTCTTTATCCAAAAATTTGGTCTTTGAAGGAGGTGTTTAGCGCAGCAAACCAGGCAATCAGACTATGTGGCTTTATCACCCTCACTTAGCCATAGGAGTTTGACAATAGAAATTTAGGCGCAACCCCTAGTGTTCGTGAGTCCGTACTAGGGTGCTGTAAACACCCGATCGGGTAAAGACCGATTCGTCGCATAGTGCGGAAAAAATCACAAAAGATTTGTAACCTCCAAACAGCTGACCGGCTCTCGCCACATCATGACAGTTAGTTTTCGGCTTTCTCTACTGAGGTGCTCATCCGGATAAACTAGGACACAATCATAATAGTTCTCCCTTTACTACCCTAGCTGATAGAGCAGAATGTAAGGTAGTAAGCATAGGAGCCGGGCAACCCAACTATTGACCAAAGACATGATTCGGAGCCAATGCATATAATGCCGAAATTCGGGGCGCCAAATTGTACTGTAAAAGTGTTCGGACTTTGTTGCCATAGAATGGAGCGTAGTAAAGCCCCTGGCGAATTAAGGCGTACCAAAGTGTACGGGTGCAACTGATAAGATTATCAAGAAAAAATGAAGTAGTAAGCTAGGGCTGTAAAAGTTGGGCCGCGAACTGATTCCATTATAATTTGATTACTACGTCAAAGCATATTTGTACAGGTAGTGCGATAAGCAACATGGCTATTTAACATGCCATGACCAAGGGAGAGCTGCGTGCGGGTCCTGAAAACAGGTATAGCAATCATTAAAAAGGCCACCTAGAGGTTCCCTTATACGTCAATGCTTCTTGCCGTCTTGGTGTATCTATCCTTCGAAAGGACCGATGATCAGGCCATCAGAAAAGGCCTGTAGAAAATAAACCTGAAAAGGATGAAAGAAGATGTGAGAGTATGTGTGTCCAAGGGAGGTCGAGCCGTATTATGGACCACAATCTAGTTATGCCTCCGTCTATGCCCATGGTATTTTGAGTGCCTAGTTATGTACGCGCAGTACGAACACCGCTGTTTGGTCGGGACTAGGATGGATGCCAAATTGCTAGTCGAGCTCTTGATGAGCTGGACTGTCCTGCTGCAGAGTAGTCCGAACTTGTTTGACAGTGTGCGGGAGCTTGGCCGCCGAATTAAGGTTCTACTTGAAAAGGTCGCTCTGTACTTCTGCTGCTAGGACAGCGGTGTGCTCCTCGGCACGGAGGGAGCGCTCCGTGTTTCCATTAACTGTTATGACATTGCGTGGTCTGGGCATCTTGAGCTTGAGGTAAGCATAGTGTGGCACCGCATTGAATCAAGCGAATGCGGTTCGTCCGAGTAGTGCGTTATAGCCACTGCGGAAGGGGACGATGTCGAAGATCAACTCTTCGCTTCGAAAGTTGTCCGGGGATCCGAAGAAAACTTCCAGTGTGATTGAGCCCATATAGCGGGCCTCTACACCTGGAATAACCCCTTTAAAGGTAGTTTTTGTGGGCTTAATCCTTGATGGATAGATGCCCATTTTGTGCACTGTGTCCTGATAGATCAGGTTGAGGCTGCTGCCACCGTCCATGAGGACTCGCGTGAGGTGGAATCCATCAATTATCAGGTCAAGGACCAGTGCGGCTGAACCGCCATGACGGATACTGGTCGGATGGTATCTGCGATCAAAAGTGATCGGGCAGGATGACCATGGGTTAAATTTTGGGGCGACTGGCTCTATCGCATAGACGTCCCTGAGTGCGTGTTTGCGCTCCTTCTTGGGGATATGGGTAGCGTATATCATGTTCACCATTTTAACCTAAGGAGGAAACTTCTTCTGTCCCCCTGTGTTCGATGGACGGGACTCCTCATCATCGTCCTCACTTTGCGACCCCTTCTCCTTGTTCTCGGCATTTCGCTTGCCGGTCTGTCTAAAGACCCAACAACTTCTGTTGGTATGATTAGCTGGCTTATCGGGGTGCCGTGTATCTGACATGGATGATCGAGTATGCGGTCCAAGCTGGATGAGCCCAGATTGTTCCTTTTAAATGGCTTCTTCCGCTGGCCGGACTTGGAGCCACTGAATTCGGCATTGACCGCCGTGTCATCGGTATGATCACCGTTGCTTCGACGCTTGTGTCTGTTGCGTTGGGGCTTGCCGTTGCTATTTCTAGCTTTAGACGTGCCAGGTTTGCTTGCAGTATTATTGCTACGGGCTAGCCAGCTATCCTCGCCCGCGCAAAAGCGGGTCATGAGTGTCGTGAGGGCTGCCATGGACATCGGCTTTTCCTGGCCGAGGTGTCGGGCGAGCCATTCATCGCGGATGCTATGCTTAAAGGCCGCTAGGGATTCGGCATCTGGACAGTCGACGATCTAGTTTTTTTTAGCTAAGAACCTAGTCCAGAATTTCCAGGCTGACTCTCCGGGCTGTTGAACTATATGGCTCAAATCATCGGCATCCGGAGGGCGGACGTATGTACCTTGGAAGTTATCGTGGAAGGCATCCTCCAAGTCTTCCCAGCCGCCAATGGAGTTTTCAGGCAGGCTGTTCAACCAGTGCCGAGATGGTCCCTTGAGTTTTAGTGGGAGGTATTTGATGGCATGAAGATCATCACCCCGGGCCATGTGAATATGGAAAAGAAAATCTTCAATCCATATCGCGGGATTTTTTGTTCCATCATATGATTCGATGTTCACGGGTTTAAACCCTTCGGGGAATTCATGCCCCATTACTTCATCAGTGAAGCAGAGGGGGTGTGCGGCGCCTCTAAATCGGGCCACATCGCAACATAGCTCGGATGGAGTCCATCTGCGGCATTCGGCCCGGGCGTGATTAGGCTTGTCGCGTCCGAATAGATAGCTGCCGTCGCGTGTCAGGGCATGCCCCCGTGATACGTAGATCGATCTGGTATGTCTTGCTCTACTGTCCAGGTCCTGCTGCAGGTCATATGTATATCCCCGAGCTGTTTTATCTCTACCTTTACGATGAGGTATTACGGGCTGGTGTTCGGCTTGAGTTGCCGCTTTGTCTCGGCCACGTGGTGGTCGGTCAGCCGCATTGTGCGCTGACGGTACAAGCTCCAGCGCCTTGTCATCGAATTGAGGTAGCAATTTGCGCTTCGAGTAACTTTTGGTTGGGCGCTCGAGGCCATATTCCTCAGCTACCAGTATATTAGTCCATCTTCGTTGAGCAGATCTTGATCAGCTTGAAGCTGCTCCTTCTTCTTCTTGAGGCTCCTTATAGTGGCTATTAGCCGGCGCTTAAAGCGCTCCTGCTCGAGAGGTTCCTCAGGCACGATAAAATCCTCGTTTCCGAGGCTCACCTCGTCCTCGGAGAGTGGAAGATAATTACTGTCCTTCGAGTCTTTGTTTATGGCCTGTTCATCAGGGCTGACTCACCCATCTTCCCGTTCGTCCTGTTCGGAAGTTGGCTCAACGGGGTCTTCATTGTCTTCGGCATCGTCTAGAGTGTTGTTTTCTTCGGTGCCGGTAGTGCTGTCTTTTCCACGGCGTGACTTAGAGCGGCGCCGATGTCGTCAGCGCTTTGGCAGTATCTCAGTAGGTTTATCTTCCACTAGGTCTTCTTTGTCATCGCCGTTATTCTCTTTGGGTGTATCCACCATGTATACATCATATGAGGAGGTGGCCGTCCAGCACCCGGTAAATGGCGGGTTTTGGACCTGCTCCTCTTCGGCATCGTCGTCCATACCGTCGTTGTCTTGGGAGCCATAATCAAGCATGTTGGTTAAGTCTTTGATAGTGGCTATTAAGTGGGAGGTGGGTGGGATGCGAAATTCCCTGTCATCAGCCCCCAGTTCAAACCGGATATAATTCGGCTGTGAGTCCCCTGCTAAGGAGAGGGTTTTTAATGGGTTTAGCACATCGCCCAAAGGTGAGTGTCGGAAGATGTACGCGGCGCTGAATTCGACGATCGGCGCCTGATCAGGCTCAGCGGATGCTGATATGTCTCCAACGTATCTATAATTTTGGATTGCTCCATGTTATATTATCTATTGTTTTGGACATCATTGGGCTTTATTATCCACTTTTATATTATTTTTGGGACTAACCTATTAATCGGAGGCCCATCCCAGAATTGCTGTTTTTTTGCCTGTTTTAGGGTTTCGAAGAAAAGGAATATCAAACGGAGTCCAAACGGAATGAAACCTTCGGGAACGTGATTTTCTCAACGAACAAGACCCGGGAGACTTGGACCCTACGTCAAGAAAGGAAACAGGAGGGCACGAGGTAGGGGGGCGCGCCCACCCCTACCAGGCACGCCCTCCACCCTCGTGGGCCCCTTGTTGCTCCACCGACGTACTCCTTCCTCCTATATATATCCACGTACCCCCAAACGATCAGACACGGAGCCAAAACCCTAATTCCACCACCGTAACTTTCTATATCCACGAGATCCCATCTTGGGGCCTATTCCGGAGCTCCGCCGGAGGGGGCATCGATCACGGAGGGCTTCTACATCGACACCATAGCCTCTCCGATGAAGTGTGAGTAGTTTATCTCAGACCTACGGGTCCATAGTTAGCAGCTAGATGGCTTCTTCTCTCTTTTTGGATCTCAATACAATGTTCTCCCCCTCTCTTGTGGAGAACTATTCGATGTAATCTTCTTTTTGCGGTGTGTTTGTTGAGACCGATGAATTGTGGGTTTATGATCAAGTCTATCTATGAATAATATTTGAATCTTCTCTGAATTCTTTTATGCATGATTGGTTATCTTTGCAAGTCTCTTCGAATTATCAGTTTGGTTTGGCCTACTAGATTGATCTTTCTTGCAATGGGAGAAATGCTTAGATTTGGGTTCAATCTTGGGGTGTCCTTTCTCGGTGACAGTAAGGGCAGCAAGGCACGTATTGTATTGTTGCGATCGAGGATAACAAGATGGGTTTTTCTTCATATTGCATGAGTCTATCCCTCTACATCATGTCATCTTGCTTAAGGCGTTAATATGTTTTTAACTTAATACTCTAGATGCATGCTGGATAGCGGTCGATGAGTGGAGTAATAGTAGTCGATGCAGGCAGGAGTCGGTCTACTTGTCTCGGACGTGATGCCTATATACATGATCATACCTAGATATTCTCATAACTATGCTCAATTTTGTCAATTGCTCAACAGTAATTTGTTCACCCACCGTAGAATACTTATGCTCTTGAGAGAAGCCACTAGTAAAACCATGGCCCCCGGGTCTATCTTGATCATATTGATCTCCTACTACTTAGTTATTTCCTTTGTTATTTACTTTGCCTTTATTTTACTTTGCATGTTTATCATAAAAATACCAAAAATATTATCTTATCATATCTATCAGATCTCACTCTCGTAAGTGGCCTTATAGGGATTGACAACCCCTATTTGCGTTGGTTGCGAGGATTTATTTGTTTTGTGCAGGTATGAGGGACTCGCGTGTAGCCTCCTACTGGATTGATACCTTGGTTCTCAAAAACTGAGGGAAATACTTATGCTACTTTGCTGCATCATCCCTTCCTCTTCGGGGAAAACCAACGCAGTGCTCAAGAGGTAGCAAGAAGGATTTCTGGCGCCATTACGGGGGAGGTCTACGCAAAAGTCAACATACCAAGTATCCATCACATACCCTTATCTCCCGCATTACATTATTTGCCATTTGCCTCTCGTTTTCCTCTCCCCCACTTCATCCTTGCCGTTTTATTCGCCCTCTCTCTCTATCCTCCCTCTCTTTCTCTATTTGCCTCTTTTTGTCCACTTGCTTTTTGTTTGCTTGTGTGTTAGTTTGCTTGCTTGTCACGATGGATCAAGATAATACTAAATTGTGTGACTTCACCAATACCAATGACACTGATTTTATTAGCACTCCGATTGCTCCTCTTACCGATGCCGAATCTTGTGAAATTAATACTGCTTTGCTGAATCTTGTCATGAAAGATCCGTTCTCCGACCTTCCTAGTGAAGATGCCGCTACCCATCTAAATAGCTTCGTTGATTTGTGTGACATGCAAAAGAAGAAAGATTGGATAATGATATTGTTAAATTGAAGCTATTTCCTTTTTCTCTTAGAGATCGTGCTAAAGCTTGGTTTTCGTCTTTGCCTAAAAATAGTATTGATTCATGGAATAAGTGCAAAGATGCTTTTATCTCTAAGTATTTTCCTCCTGCTAAGATCATCTCTCTTAGAAACGATATTATGAATTTTAAGCAACTTGATCATGAACATGTTGCACAAGCTTGGGAGAGAATGAAATTAATGATACGTAATTGCCCTACTCATGGTTTAAATTTGTGGATGATTGTTCAGAATTTTTATGCCGGATTAAATTTTGCTTCTAGAGATCTTTTAGATTCGGCCGCAGGAGTCACTTTTATGGAAATCACTTTAAGAGAGGCTACTAAACTCCTAGATAATATTATGGTTAATTATTGTCAATGGCGCACTGAAAGATCTACTAATAAAAAGGTGCATGCGATAGAAGAAATTAATGTTTTGAGTGGAAAGATGGATGAACTTATGAAATTATTTGCTAATAAGAGTGTTTCTTCTGATCCTAATGATATGCCCTTGTCTACTTTGATTGATAATAATAATGAATCTATGGATGTGAATTTTGTTGGTAGGAACAATTTTGGTAACAACACGTATAGAGGAAATTTTAATCCTAGGCCTTATCCTACTAACCCCTCTAATAATTATGGTAATTCCTACAACAATTCTTATGGAAATTATAATAAGATGCCCTCTGATTTTGAATCTAATATTAAAGAATTTATTACTTCGCAAAAGAATTTTAATGCTATGATTGAAGAAAAATTGCTTAAGATTGATGATTTGGCTAGGAACATTCATATAATTTCTCTTGATGTTGATTCTTTGAAACTTAGATCTATTCCACCTAAGCATGGTATCAATGAGTCTCTCAAATCCATGAGAACTTCCATTGATGAGTGCAAAGAAAGAACCGCTAGGATGCGTGCTAAGAAAGATGCCTTTATAAGAGCGTGTTCTTCTAGTTGCTATGAAAATAAAGATGAAGATCTAAAAGTTATTGATGTGTCCCCTATTAAATCTTTGTTTTGCAATATGAATCTTGATAATGATGGGACTGAATATGATCCACCTTTACCTAGAAGGCGTTCTAAGAATTCGGAATTTGTTGATCTTGATGCTAAAATTGATAAAAGTGGGATTGAAGAAATTAAAACCCTAGATGTTGCTAAAACCACTATTATGGATTTCAAAGAATTTAACTATCAAAATTGCTCTTTGATTGATTGTATTTCCTTGTTACAATCCGTGCTAAATTCTCCTCACGCTTATAGTCAAAATAAAGCGTTTACTAAACATATCGTTTATGCCTTGATGCAATCTTATGAAGAAAAACTTGAATTGGAAGTTTCTATCCCTAGAAAACTTCATGATTAGTGGGAACCAACTATTAAAATTAAAATTAAAGATCATGAATTCTATGCTTTATGTGATTTGGGTGCTAGTGTTTCCACGATTCCAAAGACTTTGTGTGATTTGTTAGGTTTCTGCGATTTTGATGATTGCTCTCTAAACTTGCACCTTGCGGATTCAACTATTAAGAAACCTATGGGAAGAATTAATGATGTTCTTATTGTTGCAAATAGGAATTATGTGCCCGTAGATTTTATTGTCCTTGACATAGATTGCAATCCTTCATGTCCTATTATTATTGGTAGACCTTTCCTTAGAACGATTGGTGCAATTATTGATATGAAGGAAGGAAATATTAGATTCCAATTTCCATTAAAGAAAGGCATGGAACACTTTCCTAGAAATAAAATTAAATTACCTTATGAATCTATTATGAGAGCCACTTATGGATTGCCTACCAAAGATGGCAATACCTAGATCTATTCTTGCTTGTTATGCCTAGCTAAGGGCGTTAAACGATAGCGCTTGTAGGGAGGCAACCCAATTTTATTTTTATTCCTTGATTTTTGATCCTGTTTAGTAATAAATAATTTATCTAGCCTCTGTTTTGGTTGTGTTTTTGTGTTTAATTAGTGTTTGTGCCAAGTAGAACCGTTGGGAAGACTTGGGGAATGTCTTGTTGAACTTGCTGTAAAAACAGAAAATTTAGCGCTCACGAGAACTTCTGTCATTTTTATTTGGAAAGTGATATTTAGTTAATTCTTTTTGAAGATGATTAATAGATAAATTCCTCAAGTCCAGCAATTTATTTTAGAATTTTTGGTGTTCGAGATCTTGCGCTAGCTACAGATTACTACAGACTGTTCTGTTTTTTGACAGATTCTGTTTTTCGTGTGTTGTTTGCTTATTTTGATGAATATATGGCTAGTAAAATAGTTTATAAACCATAGAGAAGTTGGAATACATTAGGTATAACACCAATATAAATAAATAATGAGTTCATTACAGTACCTTGAAGTGGTCTTTTATTTTCTTTCGCTAATGGAGCTCACGGGATTTTCTATTTTAAGTTTTGTGTTGTGAAGTTTTCAAGTTTTGGGTAAAGATTTGATGGATTATGGAACAAGGAGTGGAAAGATCCTAAGCTTGGGGATTCCCATGGCACCCCAAGATAATCTAAGGACACCTAAAAGCCAAAGCTTGGGGATGCCCCGGAAGGCATCCCCTCTTTCGTCTACTTCTATCGGTAACTTTACTTGGAGCTATATTTTTATTCGCCACATGATATGTGTTTTGCTTGGAGCGTCTTGTGTGATTTGAGTCTTTGCTTGTTAGTTTACCACAATCATCCTTGCTGTACACACCTTTTGATAGAGCCGTATATGATTTGGAATTTGCTAGAATACACTATGTGCTTCGCTTATATCTTTTGAGTTATACAATTTTGCTCTAGTACTTCACTTATATCTTTTAGAGCACGGTGGTGGATTTGTTTTATAGAAACTATTGATATCTCATGATTCACTTAGATTATTTTGAGAGTCTTAGATAGCATGGTAATTTGCTTAAAATCCTAATATGCTTGGTACACAAGATTAATAATAAAAATTCTCTTATGAGTGTGTTGAATACTATGATAAGTTTGATACTTGATAATTGTTTTGAGATATGGAGATGGTGATATTAAAGTCATGCTAGTTGAGTAGTTGTGAATCCGAGAAATACTTGTGTTGAAGCTTGTGATTCCCGTAGCATGCACGTATGGTGAACCGTTATGTGATGAAGTCGGAGCATGATTTATTTTTTGATTGCCTTCCTTATGAGTGGCGGTCGGGGACGAGCGATGGTCTTTTCCAACCAATCTATCCCCCTAGGAGCATGCGCGTAATACTTTGCTTTGATAACTTGTATATTTTTGCAATAAGTATATGAGTTCTTTATGACTAATGTTGAGTCCATGAATTATACGCACTTCTCTCACCCTTCCACCTTTGCTAGCCTCTCTAATACCGCGCACCTTTCGCCGGTATCATACACCCACCATATACCTTCCTCAAAACAGCCACCATATCTACCTATTATGGCATTTCCATAGCCATTCCGAGATATATTTCCATGCAACTTTCCACCGTTCCGTTTATTATGACACACTACATCATTGTCATATTGCTTAGCATGATCATGTAGTCGACATCGTATTTGTGGCAAAGCCACCATTCATAATTCTTTCATACATGTCACTCATGAGTCATTGCATATCCCGGTACACCGCCGGAGGCATTCATATAGAGTCATATTTTGTTCTAAGTATCGAGTTGTAATTGTTGAGTTGTAAGAAAAATAAAAGTGTGATGATCATCATATTAGAGCATTGTCCCAGTGAGGAAAGGATGATGGAGACTATGATTCCCCCACAAGTCGGGATGAGACTCCGGACGAAAAATAAAAAAAGAAAGAAAAAAAGAGGCCATAAAAAAGAGAGAGAAAAGGCCCAAACAAAAAAATGAGAGAAAAAGAGAGAAGGGACAATGTTACTATCCTTTTACCACACTTGTGCTTCAAAGTAGCACCATGATCTTCATAGTAGAGAGTCTCTCATGTTATCACTTTCATATACTAGTGGGAATCTTTCATTATAAAACTTGGCTTGTATATTTCAATGATGGGCTTCCTCAAAATGCCCTAGGTCTTCATGAGCAAGCAAGTTGGATGCACACCCACTTAGTTTCTTTTTGGGCTTTCATATACTTATAGCTCTAGTGCATCCGTTGCATGGCAATCCCTACTCACTCACATTGATATCTATTGATGGGCATCTCCATAGCCCGTTGATACGCCTAGTTGATGTGAGACTATCTTATCCCTTTTTGTCTTATCCACAACCACCACTCTATTCCACCTATAGTGCTATATCCATGGCTCACGCTCATGTATTGCGTGAAAATTGAAAAAGTTTTGAGAATGTCAAAAGTATGAAACAATTGCTTGGCTTGTCATCTGGGTTTTGCATGATTTAAATATTTTGTGTGGTGAAGATAGAGCATAGGCAGACTATATGATTTTGTTGGGATAACTTTCTTTAGCCATGTTATTTTGAGAAGACATAATTGCTTTGTTAGTATGCTTGAAGTATTATTATTTTTATGTCAATATGAAGTTTTGTTTTGAATATTTCGGATCTGAATATTCATACCACAATTAAGAAGAATTACATTAAAATTATGCCAGGTAGCACTCCGCATCAAAAAATCTGTTTTTATCATTTACCTACTCGAGGACGAGCAGGAATTAAGCTTGGGGATGCTTGATACGTCTCCAACGTATCTATAATTTTTGATTGCTCCATGCTATATTATCTACTGTTTTGGACATTATTGGGCTTTATTACCCACTTTTATATTATTTTTGGGACTAACCTATTAATCGGAGGCCCAACCCAGAATTGCTGTTTTTTTGCCTGTTTTAGGGTTTCGAAGAAAAGGAATATCAAACGGAGTCCAAACGGAATGAAACCTTCGGGAACGTGATTTTCTCAACGAACAAGACCCGGGAGATTTGGACCCTACGTCAAGAAAGGAAACAGGAGGCCACGAGGTAGGGGGGCACACCCACCCCCACCTGGCATGCCCTCCACCCTCGTGGGCCCCTTGTTGCTCCACCGATGTACTCCTTCCTCCTATATATATCCACGTACCCCCAAACGATCAGACATGGAGCCAAAACCCTAATTCCACCGCCGTAACTTTCTGTATCCACGAGATCCCATCTTGGGGCCTGTTCCAGAGCTCCGCTGGAGGGGGCATCGATCACGGAGGGCTTCTATATCAACACCATAGCCTCTCTGATGAAGTGTTAGTAGTTTATCTCAGACCTACGGGTCCATAGTTAGTAGCTAGATGGCTTCTTCTCTCTTTTTGGATCTCAATACAATGTTCTCCCGCTCTCTTGTGGAGAACTATTCGATGTAATCTTCTTTTTGTGGTGTGTTTGTTGAGATCGATGAATTGTGGGTTTATGATCAAGTCTATCTATGAATAATATTTGAATCTTCTCTGAATTATTTTATGTATGATTGGTTATGTTTGCAAGTCTCTTCGAATTATTAGTTTGGTTTGGCCTACTAGATTGATCTTTCCTACTACTTAGTTATTTCCTTTGTTATTTACTTTGCCTTTATTTTACTTTGCATCTTTATCATAAAAATACCAAAAATATTATCTTATCATATCTATCAGATCTCACTCTCGTAAGTGGCCTTATAGGGATTGACAACCCCTATTTGCGTTGGTTGCGAGGATTTATTTGTTTTGTGCAGGTACGAGGGACTCGCGTGTAGCCTCCTACTGGATTGATACCTTGGTTCTCAAAAACTGAGGGAAATACTTACGCTACTTTGCTGCATCATCCCTTCCTCTTCGGGGAAAACCAACACAGTGCTCAAGAGGTAGCAGACGCGGATGCGCGTAGTTCGGAACCAGTGGTCAGAGACGAATCCGGGGTTCCGGTGACGCCGATCCTGCTCGAGGTTGGGTCTGTGTGCGGCTCCAACGCCGCTAATTCTGCGGCTTCTATGGCGGGGTTGAGCTTCCCGTCTTCGAATGGCGCAATCTGCTCCGAATCTAGGGCCGGAGCACTTATAGGCGCTATCTCCCGAGCATGATCTGATGACAGATTTAGGTCATGTTCATCGCGATGGCAGGGAGCGGCTGCCATGGGCTCAAATCCGTCGAAGATCAAGTCACCGCGAATATCGACAACGTAGTTCAAGCTTCCAAACCTGACCTGATGGCCACGGGCGTAGCTGTCGATCTGCTCTAGATGGCCAAGCGAGTTGGCCCACAGCGCGATGCCGCCGAATACGAAGATCTGGCCGGGGAGAAAGACCTCCCTCAGGGCTACATCATTGTAGATGATTGACGAAGCCATCGAGCCTTCTGATGATGACACAACGGAACTCTCAATGAAAGCATCAATGTCGGTGTCAAAACTGGCGGATCTTGGGTAGGGGGTCCCGAACTTTGCGTCTAAGGTTGATGGTAACAGGATACAGGGGACACGATGTTTACCCAAGTTCGGGCCCTCTCTATGAAGGTAATACCCTACTTCCTGCTTGATTGATCTTGATGAATATGAGTATTACAAGAGTTGATCTACCACGAGATCGTAATGGCTAAAACCATAAAAGTCTAGCCTATATGATTATGATTGCCTCTATAGACTAAACCCTCCGGTTTATATAGACACCGGAGGGGACTAGGGTTGTACAAAGTCGGTTACAGAGAAAGAAATCTTCATATCCGAACACCAAGCTTGCCATCCACGCCAAGGAGAGTCCCATCCGAACACGGGTGAGAGTCTTCGGTCTTGTATCTTCACATCCCATTAGTCCGGCCCATGTCCAACAGGCCGGACGCTCGGGGACCCCTTAGTCCAGGACTCCCTCACCTGCTAGGCTTCTTGGGCGTGTATGGGAAGACAAAAGATACACTGGAGGCACGGAAGGACCAGCAACGTGTGCATGAAAAAGACGGCATGCCTCCAAAGTAGTATGAAGGTCCTGCCAGCTACGCTCTTGCCAAAGAAGATAAGGAAATCTTCTTTGAATGCCTACTCAGTATGAAGGTCCCGTCTGGCTTCTCGTCGAATATAAAGGGAATAATAAATATGGCAGAGAAAAAGTTCCAGAACCTAAAGTTTCATGACTGCCACGTGATTATGACGTAACTATTTCCGGTTGCATTGAGGGGGCTTCTACCAGAAAACGTTTGATTAACCATTGTGAAGCTATGTGCATTCCTCAATGCAATCTCTCAGAAGGTGATCGATCTGGATATCCTACCAAGGTTAAGGAGTGATCTGGCGCAATGTCTTGTCAGTTTCGAGCTAGCGTTCCCACCATCCTTCTTCAATATCATGACGCACGTCCTAGTTCATCCAGTCGACGAGATTGTCATTCTGGGCCCTACATTTATACACAATATGTTTCCCTTTGAGAGGTTCATGGGAGTCTTAAAGAAATATGTTCATAACCGCGATAGGCCAGAAGGAAGCATCTCCACGGGCCATCAAATAGAGGATGTCATTGGGTTTTGTGTTGACTTCATTCCTGACCTTAAGAAGATTGGTCTCCCTCAATCGCGGTATGAGGGGATACTGACTGGAAAAGGCACGCTAAGAGGGGACTCAATAATATATAGGGACGAGCATTCTTGGTCTCAAGCACACTACACAGTTCTAAAGAATTCTACCTTGGTGACCCCGTATGTCGATGAACACAAGAATATTCTGCGCTCCAAACATCCGGAGTAGTGTGATGTCTGGATTACATGTGAACACATAAGGACTTTCGGCAGTTGGTTGCAAACACATCTCATGGGTGACAACACTATTTCTGATGAGCTGTAATCATTGGCCAGGGGACCATCTTCAAATGTATTGACTTATGAAGGGTACGAGATAAATGGGAATACATTTTACACGATCGCCCAAGATCAAAAGAGCACCAACCAAAATAGTGGTGTCCGCTTTGATGCAGCAACCAAGAGGGGAAAGGACACATATTATGGTTACATAGTTGACATATGGGAACTTGACTATGGACATGATTTTAAGGTCCCTTGTTTTAGTGCAAATGGGTCAATCTGTCAGGAGGTGGGGTACAGGTAGACCCATAGTAAGGAATGACAACAGTGGATTTGAACAATCTTGGGTACACAGACGAACCATTCGTCCTAGCCAATGATGTGGCGCATGTTCTCTATGTGAAGGACATGTCTACCAAACCGAGAAAAAGAAAAGATAAGGAAGCGAATACATCATACGATGAGCCAAAGCGCCACATAGTTCTTTCAGGAAAAGGAGACATCGTGGGAGTGGACATGTATGACACTACAAAAAAATTACACTTCCGTGATGATACGTGTTTGTCACAGTAGGTTGCTTTTTTTGTCATGCATGTACATCCATGACAAATTTATGACAGAATCAAGATAGTCATACCTGTGCTGTCGTAGAAGTGTTCCATGACATTACCAAAATTATCATCACAGAAGTGTCCACTTCCATGACGATAAATCGCACGTCACAGAAGTGCTTTCGTCAAGGGTGACCGACACGTGGCATCCACCGTAACGGAACGGCGTTAAGCTATCAGGTCGGGTTTTGGATCCGACAACCCGTTAACAGCCCCGACCAATGGGGATTTTCCACGTGTAAAATCATCATTGGCTGGAGGAAACACGTGTCGTCTCATCGTCGGGACAGGTGTCATCCACTCATTGGACAGAAGGCGCCTATGATACGTTGTGGCACGGCCCAACAGAGGCCCATTCCTGTGAAAAGGCCGGCCCGTTTGACTTGGTCAAAAGGTGGCGGGCCAGCCCATGTAAAGCCTGTTAACGGCCTGTTCGCATATAGCCCATTTACAGCCCGCTAACCCAAGGCCCGTTACGCCCTATCCGAATTAGGCCCAGTAGCGTCATCTGGGCCATCCAATATGATTCCAGCCCGTTTTCACTTCTGGCTCATGTATGGCCCATGACGTCTTTCAGCCCATATGAGGCCCTATGTAACTCTTGGCCTATTAACGGCCCGTGGTGAAACTGGCCCGTAATGAACAGTATCACTTTACACCCATTAACGGCCCGTGGTGAAACTGGCCTGTAATGAACAGTGTATCACTTTATACCCATTAACGGCCCGTTATTCCGTTGGGTCGTCTCCAGCCCATGTTATCTTTCGGCCTTCTTAGAGCCCATTTATTCTTCGGCTCATTTCCAGCATTCGTTTACTTACGGCCCGTTACTGTCATTTTCTGCTTGTGGGCCAAATTCAGCCCGTGGTTATAGTCGGCCCGTTTGTGGTCCGTTAATACGTTGGGCCGTTTTCATAGCGTCATCAAATACGACCTATTAACGATGGCCCGTTATGGTCGGCCCATGAACGGACGATTCCAACTCTAGCCCATTTACGGCCAGAATGCGGTCTGTTTGGCCCATGTTTGGCCAATCGATCATACGGCCCGTATAAGGCCCATTGATGATATGGCCCGTAGAAGGACCATTGATGATACGACGCGTAGAAGGCCCATTGTTTCTATGGCCCGTAGAAGGCCCACTATTTCTATGGCCCGTAGAAGGCCCACTGTTTATACGGCCCGTAGAAGGCCCATTGTTTCTACGGCTCGTAGGAGGCCCAGTGTCACTACAGTAAATATTAGCCCATGGTTATTGTGGCCTAGTTTCAAAAAATAGGTTATTGCAGCCACTAGCAAACCGCAGAAAAAGAACTGCACTGACTACAAGCAAACAAATAAACAAGACAACAAGGAAATAAATAAGCAAGCAACTTACACTAGGATATCACGGCTATTACACATATTACATCCACCGGGCATCAAAGTTCGCCACCAGTGCAAATATAGGGAACACATCAGCATATAAACGCCGCAACAAAACAAGTCTAGAACTGAAACCACTTTAGAAGAGCTCAAGAAACAATATCCTGGGTACCCATAATGCTGGCAAGATGCTTAGCAAGCTTATTAACGTTCTCTTGTTTGGCGTTGAAGTCCTCCAGTGCTTGCTGTTGCACCTGAAAGTATGCATCTGAATTCTGCAGGGACTTCCTCAGTCCTTTGGCTTCCTATCGCATAACATCTGATCGATGTCTTTCAACTTGAAGTTGAGACTCAAGAAGCCGAACTGATTCAGGCAATGAGTTCAAAGAGCTAGTGCCAGCAGTGGTAGCCAGTAACTCGAACACTACATCAAGACAGGAATTTGGGGTTGTCTCAGTGTCTTCAATATAGTTTTTATCAGCTTTCTTGGAGACCAACAGGGATGTCTCACTATCTTGAACCTTATCTGCATTACTTCCTTTACCATTGCATAACAGGGTACTCTTCTCCAATATTTTATCTGCGTTCTAAAAGAGAAACAAACAAACACATCTCATGTTTACAATGTAGTATATGAAACTCATTTTGGTAAACCAGTTCAGTAGTAAGGTGGACAGGATAACAGCATGAAACAAACATATATCTATGTAGTATGGTCACTGTATGGTCTATATCATTCTAGTTTATGTTGCCAAATCAAGATAGATACAGTTCGAATCATATCTATTTAAGACAAAGCAACATAGACAGAATATAAGTGTGGGAAACTACACAACAATAACAACACTTGTAATGTGCATGGCATGAAAACATAACTGTTTATTCAATTGAAACTGAAATCAACACAGAGCAAGTTACAACAGCAAACAGCCAAACACGTTGAAGAAACAGATTTAAAACATACCTGTTGCGCCATTGGAGTTTCAGTTGCATCCTTCAAATTTGAAATTAGTTGGTATCAGTAAATACAGTGATGCAAGAGCAAAGTAGTATGAACCATAGCTACGGAACCTAACTTGAGAACAATTCTTCTTCTGCTTTAAGGTTGACTTCGGGTTCGGAGTGGTGGTCCTCGTGATTTGGGCATTGCAGTTGCCTTACTAACTGCTCGTGTTTGGGTGCTCTGTGGTGGAG